>NW_017676592.1:0-10088 GCF_001879085.1 Nicotiana attenuata
GGTGACGGCGCAGGTGGCGGAGACGGAGAGGAGTCTCTAGGGTTTGTAAGATGGTGAGAAGGGGGGGCGCGGGGGTAGGTCGGGTCCGACATTATTTATATCAGGGTAGGGAGCTTCTGGACCGTCTGATCAATTAACCTCGACGGTCCAGATTAACCTAAGATGGAAAGGCGTCGTTTTGGGGTTGTAACGGACTGGACCGGGTTATTGGGTGGGTTTGACCGAGGGAGAGGCTATTTGGGGCCAAAGCATTAAAGAAATGGCCCAATTCGGAATTCTTATTAAGGAAAGCCTTCCTTTTGAGTCTCTTTTTTTATTTATTTTCCTTTTCCTTTTCTTTTATTGTTTTTGTATTTATTTTATTCACTATTTATATTTCCTGATTTTTATAAAATTCTAAATTAAACATAAAACTAAATTGACTTCCAAAATATCATTCAATTCCCAAAACCACCCTAATTTCCTAATTAAACCACAAAATTCAAGGCAAATTAAAAACTAAAAATGCATAAAGACCAACTTGTTATTTCTTTTTCTTTTGCTTTTTAAACAAATTTAACTACTAATTAATCCTAAAATATGAAATTAGATCCTAAATGCAAATGTCATGCATATTTTTATATATATTTTTTTATTAAAATGCACACATAAAAATGCAAACAGTTAACAAAAAATAACACAAATTCACAAAAGTGTAAAATAATGAAAGAAAAAATCATTTGTTTGAATTTTGGGAATAATTCATATATAGGGCAAAAATCACGTGCTCACACTAACTGTGGATCAGAAATCAGGTAGCTAATGAACCAACTCCAACTATGCTTGGTCTCTTGGTCCACCACTGCCCAGGCAATTGGATACATTTGGTTATTTCCATTCTTTCCTATTGCAACTAAAAGTTCACCCCTGCAAGCTCCCTTTAAGAAACATCCATCAAATCCTCTAACTTTCCTGCATATTTGTTTGCTTTGTCATTTCCATAATCTTCAAATCCTCTATCTACACCAGCTTCTCCCAAAGGTATATCTTCATTTATAATTGGTTTCTCCTTCTGTTTGTTAGTTTTGATTTCATGCCTCAACTTATCCCTCCTCAACTTTTTGGTTCTCCTTTCTTGCCTGAAAGATTTCAATTCTTCATCTACATCAGAGTCATCTTCTATTGGAATAGCATCCAACTCTGAGTCACTGCCGCTACTATCCAGTTCATCTTCAAGATCTTCTAGATCAGACAAATCAGCTACACCAACCTGCAATTCTTCTATAATGTCAGCTTGCCCTCCATGTGAGCCTTCATCCTCTACTGGTTCTTGAGTATTTATAGTATTTTTAGCATTATTTGCTGCTCAAGAACCAACTTCAACAAAGATATTATCACCCTCACCTACTTCTGCTCCACTAAAATAAATAGTTGGGGCCACATTGTCCACAATTACACCCTCTTTATTAACATGCAAACATATATATGTCAAATAAGTCACCATTTTCTAGGTCCTTAACCAGGTCTAATATTTTTAAATCAGAATCCACCAACTTAAAGTTATTGCTTTTGAGTTTTTACAATATAGCCCTTCAACAGTATTATAACCAACTTTTTTAGTGTAGTAAGACAGTTCACACAATGAGAAATGGTCTTTGTCAATTTGGAAATTTGCCACACCTTTCTCACCAACATGTGCAGGTAAGGGTCATCGATTAATGCCCCACCATAGTGAAGACAAGTTACTATAAAATCAGACATGAAAAGTTCCCTGAACAAAAAGTCAAAAAAGGACACAGTTAACTAAGAGAATATTCGTGCACATGATTAAAAAATCCCTACCTTTCTCTATTAATAAGAAAAAACCTTGATTACAGCAAAATAAAGTAAGGGGGAACAATACCTCGAAGGTTGGGATAAAGAATACCATCACTAATTTGTCGGCAACACCACAAGTCGACAGTGATAATGTCACGACCCTAAAACGGACCCGGTCGTGATGGCGCCTATCGTGAAACTAGGCCAGCCGACACAAACCCCAAACCAACCAGAAATTCATAATAAGACATTTAAAGTCAATAATTAGCTAAAAATCCCATAATATAAGTCGAAATAGACAATGCGGAAATATAACACAGCCCGACATCGGGGTGTCACCAGTCATGAGCAACTATATCTCATCTAGGAATAAGAAAAAGACAACATAGTCTGAAAGCAATGCTAATACAAGGCTAAATAAGATAGGAAGGAGAAGCACCGGGCTGCGAACGCCAAACAACTACCTAGTTAACTCCGTAGACCCGCTGGAAGGCTAATCAGCACTCGCTATCGCGATCCGAGACTCCTGGATCTGTACACAAGGTGAAGGGAGTAATGTGAGTATGCCAACTCAGTAAGTAATAAAAGTAAAAGCAGCTGAGCAGTAAGAAAACACGTAAACCACGTCATAATGCTACAACAAACAGTATAAGTCCAGAACAATGCAGTAAAACAATAAAACTCGTAAAAAGACAACTTAGTTCAGTGAAACCTTTTAAAAACATTTTTCAATAGTTTCAAACGAGTGATGAAAACAGTGAGTAAAAGGATAGAAACGTAAATAGCCCCTTGGGCAAAACAAGTACCATAAACTGCCCTCGGGCATAATATCAACAGAACCAGCCCCTCGGGCTACCTCAAAATCACTCGTATCAGCCCCTTGGGCAACAACATGAAACAACAACAGCCCCTCGGGCAATATCACATCACACACTGGGTACCCGCGCTCACTGGGGGTGTTCAGACTCTAGAAGGGCTCCTACAGCCCAAGCGCTATCACAAGCCATCTCGTGGCATAACAAATCAGGCCCTCGGCCTCTCATATATCACAAATCAGTGTAACACGCGGCGGCGCGCAGCTCGATCCCATAACATCCTCACTACACAGGCCCTCGGCCTCACTCAGTCAGAACTCACTCAAGCCCCTCGAGCAAACAGTAAAACAGGTACTCGGCTCAAAATATCATTTATAACATCAAAAGGAGTAAATAAAACCGAGTTATGAAATCAGGGAAAGCATAGCATGACTGAGTGTAAATATTATCAAAACAGTGAGGAAATAATAGTAAAAAGCCCCTAAGGGTCCAAACAATTGGCACAAGGCCCAAACACGACATTTAGCCCCAAATATAGTAATATTTTCCAAAATACAATAATATTAAACAGTGTTCAATCAAATACGCGACTTAACAGTCGTACGGGACGGACCAAGTCACAATCCCAACGGTGCACAACCCCATGCTCGTCATCTAGCGTGTGCGTCACCTTAAAATAGCACAACGACGTGACATCCGGGGTTTTATACCCTCAGGACAATATTTACAATCATTACTTACCTCAATCCGGTCCAAACTCTAGCCCGCGATGCCTTTGCCTCTCGAATCGGCCTTAACACGCGTCGAATCTATCCAAAATCAGAATCATAACATCAAAATAGGCTAAAGGAGCAAAGCCCACGCAAAAATAACCAAATTTACTCAAAATCCCGAAATTGGCCAAATCCGACCCCCGAGCCCATGTCTCAAAATCCATTAAAAGTCACATCAATAGAATCCTTACACTCTCACGAGCTCGTACATATCAAATATACCAAAATCCGACCACAAATGACCCTTCAAATCCCTAATCAAAGGTCTCAAGCTCCAAGCTCTAAATCCCCAATTTTAACCACTAATTTCCATAAATTTCAAGCCTAATCAGTGAAATAACACCATAGAAATGAGCTTTAGTTCCAAGAATCTTACCTCCATAAAGTTCCCCTGAATTCCCTCTTCAAAATCTCCAAAAAAAGCTCTCAATCCGACTTACAAATGGTGAAGAAAAGCTGAAAATCGCGAAGGAAACCTTATATAGGTTCTGGCCTAGGGATTCTGCAGCTGCGGCCCAAATCTCGCTCATGCGGACCGGACCTACGGTCAAGACCACTGCATCTGCGGTTCTTCATTAAATCACCCAAGGCCGTATCTGCATCCAGGAACCGCAGATGCGATCCCGCAGATGTGCCCAATGCACCGCATCTGTGGCCAAACTCCAACTGACCCAAATCCGCTTCTGCGGCCTCCTCCCCGCATCTGCGGCGTCGCGCATGCGGTACCCAATCCGCAGGTGCAGAAACAGCCGAAGCAGAAAATCTACAGCCCACTCCAAAAATCCAAACTCTTCGTCAACCATCAAAATCCATCCCGAGGCCCTCGGGACCTCAACCAACCACGCCAACAAGTCACATACCACTTTTCAAACTTTTACCAACCCTCGGAACACTCAAAATAACGCTGGAACACCAAATCACCCTCGGATTCAAGCCTAAGGATTCCAAAAACTTCCGAATTCCGTTTTTGATCAAAAAGTCTATCAAACCTTGCCTGAATGACCTGAAATTTTGCACACACGTCCCAAATGACACAACAGACCTACTCTAATTTCCGGAATTCCATTCCAACCCCTATATCAAAATCTCCGCTACCAACCGGAAAACGCCAAAATTCCAATTTCGCCAATTCAAGCCGAAATCTACCCAGACCTCCAAAATACATTCCGATCACGCTCCTAAGTCCCAAATCACCTCACGAAGCTATCCGAATCATAAAAACCAAATTTCGAGATCGTTTACTCACAAGTCAACTTCTGGTTGACTTTTCCAACTCAAAGGTCAACTTAAGAGACTAAGTGTCTCATTTCTTCACAAAACCACTCCGAACCCAAACTAACCAACACAATGCGATAAAATACAGCTGAACAACATATAAAGAAGCAGAAATGGGGGAAACGGAGCGGTAACTCATGAAACGACCGGCCGGGTCATTATATTCTCCCCCTCTTAAACAAACGTTCGTCCTCGAACGGGTCAAGAAACATACCTGAAGCCTCAAATAGGTGAGGATATCTGCTCCACATCTCTCGCTCGGTCTCCCAGGTAGCCTCATCCACGGGCCGACCTCTCCACTGCACTTTCACTGAAGCTATATCCCTTGATCTCAACTTTCGAACCTGATGCTCCAAAATAGCCACTGACTCCACATCATAAGTCAAATCACTGTCTAACTGAACCGTGCTGAAATCCAAAACATGAGAAGGATCACCAATATAGTTCCGGAGCATAGAAACATGAAACACCGGGTGCACAGTCGATAAGCTAGGTGGCAAAGCAAGATCATACGCCACCTCCCCAATCCTCTAAAGTACCTCAAAAGGCCCAATGAACTGAGGACTCAATTTACCCTTCTTCCCAATTCGCATAACACCCTTAATGGGTGAAACCTTCAGTAGAACCTTCTCGCCAACCATGTAAGACACATCACGAACCTTCCTGTCAGCATAACTCTTTTGCCTTGACTGCGCCGTACGAAGCCGCTCCTGGATCACCTTCACCTTGTCTAAAACATCCTGCACCAAGTCTGTACCCAAAAGCCTAGCCTCACCCGGCTCAAACCAACCAACTGGAGATCTTCACCGTCTCCCATACAAAGCCTCATATGGAGCCATCTGAATACTCGACTGATAACTGTTGTTATAAGCAAACTCCGCGAGCGGTAGAAACTGATCCCATGAACCACCGAAATCAATGACAAAAGCGCGCAACATGTCCTCCAATATCTGAATAGTGCGCTCGGACTGCCCGTCCGTCTAAGGGTGAAAAGCTGTGCTGAACTCGACCTGGGTACCCAACTCTCTCTGCACGGCCCTCCAAAACTGCAAAGTGAACTGAGTACCTCTATCTGAAATGATGGAAACTGGGACACCATGCAAGTGAACAATCTCTCGGATATAAATATCTGCCAACCGCTCTGAAGAATAGGTAGTACAAACAAGAATGAAGTGCGCGGACTTGGTCAGCCGATCCACAATCACCCATATAGCATCGAACTTTTCAAAGTCCGTGGGAGCCCAACTACAAAGTCCATGGTGATCCGCTCAGACTTCCACTCTGGAATATCTATCTGCTGTAGCAAGCCACCCGGTATCCTTGTCACGACCCTAAAATGGATCCGGTCGTGATGGCGCCTATCGTGAAACTAGGCCAGCCGACACAAACCCCAAACAAACCAGAAATTCATAATAAGACATTTAAAGTCAATAATTAGCTAAAAATCCCATAATATAAGTCGAAATAGACAATGTGAAAACATAACACAGCCCGACATCGGGGTGTCACCAGTCATGAGCAACTACATCTCGTCTAGGAATAAGAAAAACACAACATAGTCTGAAAGCAATGCTAATACAAGGCTAAATGAGATAGGAAGGAGAAGTTGGGCTGCGAATGCCATGTAGCTACCTAGTCAACTCCGTAGACCCGCTGGAAGGCTAATCAGCACTCGCTATTGCGACCCAAGACTCCCGGATCTACACACAAGGTGCAGGGAGTAATGTGAGTACGCCAACTCAGTAAGTAATAGAAGTAAAAGCAGCTGAGCTGTAAGAAAACACGTAAACCACCTCATAAGGCTACAACAAACAGTATATGTCCGGAACAATGCACTAAAACAATAAAACTCGTAAAAAGACAACTCAGTTCAGTGAAACCTTTTAAGAACATTTTTCAATAGTTTCAAACGAGTGATGAAAACAGGGAGCGAAAGGATAGAAACATAAATAGCCCCTTGGGCAAAACAAGTACCATAAGCCGCCCCTCGGGCATAATATAAACAGAACCAGCCCGTTAGGCTACCTCACAATCACTCGTATCAGCACCTCGGGCAACAACATGAAACAACAATAGCTCCTCGGGCAATATTACATCACACACTGGGTACCCGCGCTCATTGGGGGTGTTCAGAAATTGGAGGGGCTCCTACAACCCAAGCGCTGTCACAAGCCATCTCGTGGCATAACAAATCAGGCCCTAGGCCTCTCATATATCACAAATCAGTGTAACATGCTGCGGCGCGCAGCTCGATCCCATAACATCCTCATAACACAGGCCCTTGGCCTCACTCAGTCAGAACTAATTCCAGCCCCTCGGGCAAACAGTAAAACAGGTACTCGGCTCAAGGCCCAAACACAACATTTAGCCCCAAACATAGTAATATTTTCCAAAACACAATAATATTAAACAGTGTTCTATAAAATACGCGACTTAACAGTTGTACGGGACGGACCAAGTCACAATCCCCAACGGTGCACGACTCCACGCTCGTCATCTAGCGTGTGCGTCACCTCAAAATAACACAACGATGTGAAATCCGGGGTTTCATACCCTCAGGACAATATTTACAATCATTACTTACCTCAATCCGGTCCAAACTCTAGCCCGCGATGCCTTTTCCTCTTGAATCGGCCTCAAAACGCGTCAAATCTATCCAAAATCAGAGTCATAACATCAAAATAGGCTAAAGGAACAAAGCCCACACAAAAATAACCAAATTTACTCAAAAATCCCGAAATTGGCCAAACCCGACCCCCGGGCCTACGTCTCGAAATCCATTAAAAGTCACATCAATAGAATCCTTACACTCTCACGAGCTCGTACATATCAAATATACCAAAATCCGACCACAAACGACCCCTCAAATCCCTAATCAAAGGTCTCAAGTTCCAAGCCCTAAATCTCCAATTTTAACCACTAATTTCCATAAATTTCAAGCCTAATCAGTGAAATAACACCATAGAAACGAGTTATAGTTCCAAGAATCTTACCTCCACGAAGTTCCATTCAATTCCCTCTTCAAAATCTCTCAAAAAGCTCTCAATCCGACTTAAAAATGGTGAAGAAAAGCTGAAAATCGCGAAGGAAACCTTATGTAGGTTCTGGCCCAGGGATTCTGCACCTGCGGCCCAAATCTCGCTCATGCGGACCGCACCAGCGGTCAAGACCACCGCATCTGCGGTTCCTCATTAAATCACCTAGGGCCGCATCTGTGTCCAGGAACCGCACCTGCGATCCCGCAGATGCGCCCAATGCACCGCATCTGTGGCCAAACTTCAGCTGACCCAAATCCGCTTTTGCGGCCTCCTCCCCTCATCTGCGGCATCGCACCTGCGGTCCCCAATCCGCAGGTGCGGAAACAACAGAAGCAGAAAATCTACAGCCCACTCCAAAAATCCAAACTCTCCGTCAACCATCCAAATCCATCCCGAGGCCCTAGGGACCTCAACCAACCACGCCAACAAGTCACATACCACTTTTCAAACTTGTACCAACCCTCGGAACACTCAAAACAACGCCAGAACACCAAATCACCCTCAGATTCAAGCCTAAGGATTCCGAAAACTTCCGAATTTTGCTTTTGATCAAAAGGTCTATCAAACCTCGCCCGAATGACCTGAAATTTTGCACACACGTCCCAAATGGCACAACGGACCTACTCCAATTTCCGAAATTTCATTCTAACCCTTATATCAAAATCTCCGCTACCAACCGAAAAATGCCAAAATTCCAATTTTGCCAATTCAAGCCTAAATCTACCCCAGATCTCTAAAATACATTCCGATCACGCTCCTAAGTCCTAAATCACCTCACGAAGCTATCCGAATCATAAAAACCAAATTCCGAGATCGTTTACTCACAAGTCAACTTCCGGTTGACTTTTCCAACTCAAAGGCCAACTTAAGAGACTAAGTGCGTAGGCCAGCCATCTCCTGTTCCAAGGCAGTCATCCGGGTACTCCGGCGGGCCTGTGATGGGCCCGCCTCATCAACAATCTGCACCGATGGTGCGGCAGCATGCATAGCTCCCTTATCATCATCATCGTCCGCCACAACCTGCTATTTCCCAACTGTGATTTTGCTAGCCTTGAATGGGGCTTTTAAAGGAAACTTCCTATCTACTATGGGATATTCAGGAACTCGTGAAGCACGACACAACTTGGTGACCAAGGAAGGGAAGTAGAACCCTTTAAGCATTTTCGGGGAGCGAATGAACATTTCATCCTGAATGAGCCGGGCCACATCAAAATCGTGGTGGTTTACAAAACAATAATTGCCGCCGCTCTTGGCCCATTAACATCTGTAGTGTTGCTGGATGGTAGCAAACGACTGTTGATGATTGTTAGCCAACACTTAGCTTCCCAAGTGAGAGATTGGAAGTTCAGGGTAATTCTCGGCTTTATCCATATTGGATCCCGGCCATCCACACAGATTGTTTCAACAATTGGTTGCCACCAGACAGGCGGGCATTGATAATCTTGGTAATAATCCGTCTCTCCAGTGAATACCGGCAACCTGTACGCTTGGCGGATGGCCTCAAGAGACGCATCCACCGAGGTATTGCGTACCATGACAACCCTATCAACATGTTCTGGGCAATTCGCATAAAATGCCCGTACCAGCAGTACATTGCCCTCTCCCGGTTCATTAAAGAAGATGTCCAACTGACGCCTCCCCAATTCTTCATATGTACTTGGTCATTCAACTCGCAAGGCATGCATGTCAACGTGTACCTCAAGCAACAACTTCTTGGATGACTTTGCATTAAACCTATCTTGAGCCGCTTTGGAGACAAATCGAGTGCGGTCAAACTGGCTCGAACTAGCCTGAGCTCGAGCTCTGGATGAACCTCCTGGCCCACTAGCGGAGGAACCAGTGGCTCGTCTTTTCCTTGACTGATGCGTTGTACCTAACAAAACAAGGGCTACTATTAGTGAGGGTTTGAGTTGTGTGAACCCGGGGTGGTTACTCAGACTTCACCACCACCATGGTCACATTAACCATTACATCTCAATTGGGGCAATTTCACAAGCACCTGGTATGCATGGAACTATGATTTAACACACTTATCCCATGGAAGTACAAAACTCTCCCCCCAAATTAACCACAATCAGTTCACAATTCCACCCACCACAATTAACTTCACACAACAACACCATGCCCTTCTCTACTACATTCTACACATTACCCACTAAAAAGAAGAAAAAAAAATCAAAAATTTAACTATAGATACTACAACAACTCAAACATTAAAATTGCAAAAGAGGAGGGGAGAAAAAGAAAGAAGAAAATCATGACATACCTGGTTCTTGTAGAGTTGGAGTGCAATGGAGGTTGGGGAGGAGGGAGTCAGAAGTGTGTGTGTGTGTGTGGGAGAGAATTGAGTTTGTGAGAGATGGGAAGAAGAAGAAGAAGAAGAAGAAGAA
>NW_017676592.1:11127-15808 GCF_001879085.1 Nicotiana attenuata
TTAATCAAGGGCCCATTCAATTAATCACCATACAAATCATAGTTGAACAATCATATAATAAACCCGGCTCGAATATAACAAAACTGAGTCAAAACTTCATCTAACAATTGGTTCCATCAACCCTAGATTAAGTGTTTAGCTACTCATGGTAAAACAAGATAAAACCATAAAATCATTCATAATTCACAAATAACTATAACAAGAAGAAGAATGAAAAACTCTAATGGTGTCTTGATCTTCTCACACTTATTCTTGCCTCCAATTGAGTCTAAAAACAAGCTTAACCTTAACTTGGGCGAGTTTGTTGAGTTTATATAGGGTTAGGATAAGTTTCCCACGCTTTACACTTTAGCCCTTAAAATTTCTTGGCCTTCTCCAGATCAACCGCGGTCCGACTGCGATCATTTTAGACTTTCTGTTTTTCGCCTTTCTTTCACCGCGTTCCTGCCGCGGCTGACCGCGATCACGGTGGACTGTTACCCAATTTTTCTTCGCCTTTTCTTGCTCGTTTTCATCCGGGCTCTTCTCGATTGGCCTTGTATCTCCATTTTGACCCCAAAACACTCTATATCCTCCTCCTAACTCGGAGTAGCTCCTGCAAAACATATAAAACTCAATTAGAGCATTTTGTTATCATTTAGCACTTAAAACATCAATAAAGTATGGTTGTTTTAGAGCATAAATAACATCTACATTTAGACAAGCCGGTCAACATGCAAAGCCGGCAGATAAATGGTCCATTATTTCAGGTCACCTGTCCTAGACGGACCCACCCCATGTGTTGAGTCCCCTAAGTCAAATGCATATGATGCAAACAAGCGTCCTACTAGGGATCCGGCATGAGGTTTTGTTCTTCTAGGTTTAAACCCTAGGTTTATTGGTCTAGACCTAGCTTACCCGAGCGGACAACTCGGGCCGAGGGGGAGCCAGCGTACCAGGGATACAGAAGCTCCGCCGGCTTTGCAACTTATCCAAACCTCGTTCTAAATGGGAAAAGACTCTAAACAGAAGAGAAGCTACACGAAGTGCACCCTTCTCCATGATGTAGAAGACTCAGAAAGAGGAAGGGATTCGCGACAGTTTATATACAACTCAACAAATATCAAAGCGGTAAAACATTTAGCACATATAGCATGGAACATGTAGAAAAATCAAATAAAGCCAAATATAACAATTTAACTGAGCTCGAATTCTTGAACCCTGAACCGAAATTCTGGGTTCTTNNNNATCTCTATTTGTTCAACTACGTTTTGATTGTGGTTAATTGAAAGGATCCTCAATTAGCCGTTCCTATTTATTATGTATCTGCTTGAGAGAGAGTGCATATTTAGGTAGTTTTTTGAACAACATCACTCCCGGAGTATAGGCGAGAGTCATAACCGAGGGTTTAGAGGTTGGATTAGAGATAACGATACCTCGGGTGCGATCTAAGTGAACTGTAATGCGAATCTAGCTAGAGTAGCTTGAGAGAGTGCGTCTAGTAAATTATCATAATTGCTTGAGAGAGATTTATGATAGCTGGAGAGTTCATGATTGATAGAGGCAGCTAAGTCAAAGCTATAAGAAACATACAACTAAGGAAATCAACAACGGGGGAAACCATTACCTTAGACCTTTATTCCAATTGTTTACAATTCAAGCATAGTTAGTTTTCAGCTGTTTATTTATTTTCAGTTTTAGTCGCAATCTTTATAATTTAGAAAATTGTACAATCTTGTCTTCTTGGTGATATTAAACAGATACAACTAAGCCTTAGTTCTCTGTGGGATTCGACTCCGGACTTTTAGACCGGATTATATTTGCAGCGACCGCTTATCCTTTTTAGGACTAGAGTTGGGCGTGATCAAGGTACAATACCACATAATAAGTAATTAGCAATATCAGCATACCATGGTGCCTCCTCCATTGTCACAGCAAGTAATTGCTCATCCGGGAATGTCTCAATGGTATCTTCAACCTCCGTTCTCTTTTCTGCCCCTTACAACCTCGAGAGGGGTCTGCTACTTAGTTGTTTGTCTCCTTTCAGTCACGAATCTCTAGGTCAAATTCTTGTAGCAATAGAACCCAGCAAATCAAGCGGGGCTTTGACTCCTTCTTTGCTATCAAGTACCTAATGGCTGCATGGTCAGTATAAACAATAACTTTCGAGCCAATCAGGTTTGACCTGAATTTGTCGAAGGCAAACACTACATCGAGCATTTCCTTTTCCGTGACCGTGTAGTTCAGCTGTGCACCACTAAGGTTCCTGCTTGCATAGTAAATTGGGTGCATAATTTTCTCCTTGCGCTGCCCCAAAACTGCTCCTATAGCGTAATCACTGGAGCCGCACATCAGCTTGAATGGTTGCTCCCAGTTGGGTACAACAATGATGGGTGCAGTCACCAATCTCTTCTTCATCTCGTCAAATGCTAACCTGCAATCATCAGAAAACATAAAGTGCTGGTCTTTTTCAAGTAGCTTACATAAGGGGTTAGCAATTTTTAAAAAGTCCTTGATGAACCGCCTGTAGAATCCGGTGTGCCCAAGGAAACTTCTCACTGCTTTCACTGAAGTGGGTGCTGGGAGCTTCTCAATTATATCAACTTTTGCATGGTCTACTTCCATCCCCTTTTTGGACACTCTATGCCCCAACACTATGCCTTCTTGTACCATAAAATGGCACTTCTCCTAGTTCAGCACCAAATTTATCTCCACACATCGTTTGAGCACTCTTTTAAGGTTGTGAAGACAATATTCGAATGAATCCCCTACCACGGAGAAATCATCCATAAACACCTCTGAAAGGCAAAGATGCCATACGGACATGTGAAGGACGTTTTCTCTCTATCTTCTAGGGCTATAGAGATCTGATTTTACCCCGAGTATCCGTCCAAGTAACAAAAATGGGATCGCCCAGCCAACATGCCTAACATCTGGTCAATGAAGGGCAAGGGGAAATGATCCTTTCGGGTGGCTGCATTTAATTTCCTGTAATCCATGTAAATCCGCCACCCTGTGACTGTACGAGTTGAGATCAACTCGTTCTTCTCATTTTATAAAACTATCATTCCACCCTTTTTCGGTACACACTGGATGGGGCTTACCCAATTGCTGTCATAGATGGGAAAGATGATGCCCGCGTCCAGCCACTTCATTACCTCCTTTTTCACCACCTCTTTCATATTCGGGTTCAGCCTTCGTTGATGTTCCCTGGAAGGTTTCTGCCCTTCTTCCAGACGAATCTTGTGCATGCAGAAGGCCGGGCTGATACCTTTTATGTCTTCCATGGTCCAACCAATGGCAGTTTTGCATTCCTGTAACACCTGTAGTAATTGTTCTACCTGCACAGCTAGCAAACCAGATGATATAATAACAGGAAAAGTAGAATTTGGACCCAAGAAAACATACCTGAGGTGGGCTGGAAGCGGTTTCAGCTCCAGAAACAGCTGTGGTGGTTCCTCTATTGATGGTTTTGCAGGTGGTGTAGCTCTCTCTTCTAAATAGAGGGGCTCGAACTCAGGTTCCCTCTTCCAAAATCCTTGGCCTTCGAGTGCCATGACCCACTCTGCCAACCCTTCACCATCCATCACCTCTAAATTTGTCAAGCAAGCTCCCAATGGATCTTTGGCATTCATGGTCTCATCGTCTTCATATAGGATCACATCCACAACTTCCACTAGTGAGCAATTTGCATATTCACTGGGTCTCCTCATGGATTGTTGAACGTTGAATATTACTTCTTCATCGTTCAACCTCATTTTTAATTCCCAGTTTCACAATCAATCAATGCTCTCCCCGTGGATAAGAATGGTCTCCCCAGAATGATGGGTATCTCCTCATCTACCTGGCAGTCCAGAATAACAAAGTCTGCAGGGAATACAAACTTTCCCACTTGTACCAGCACATCGTCAAGAATCCCCGTTGGTCTTTTAACCGTGCGGTTAGCCAGTTGCTACAACATCGAAGTTGGTCTAGCTCTGCCAATGCCCAATTTCGTATATATTGCCAAAGGCATCAGGTTTATGCTAGCTCCTCAGTCGCACAATGCTTTTGCAAAAGCATAACTCCCAATAGTGCACTAAATAGTGAAGCTACCTGGATTAGACATCTTTTGAGCTATGGGTCTTGTCACTACCGCGCTGCAAGTCTGTGCCAGAGTTACTGTGGACAGGTCCTGAAAGTCAAATTTCTGTGACATCAGGTCCTTCATCATTTTTGCATAGCCTGGCATTTCCCTCAAAGCATCCATCAGAGGGATATTCAATTGAATCTGACGAACCATCTCTATGAATTTCCTATATTGATCTTCTTTCTTTTATTTTGCCAGTCTCAGAGGGAATGGTGCAGGCATCGCTTTTTGTCCACTGCTTGCTGGCTTCTTTGTTGGAATTTTGTGGCACAAGAGGTACCACCTGTTCTGCAACTTGTTCACTTTATTTAGCCTTACCCTTATCAACCTGAGCCTGTTCAACCACCACTTCAGTGAGTTCTGCTGATTCATCTATCTCTAATGGAAATGGAATGGCTGGTGTAGTCTCTCTTATGGATTGAGAAACTTCTTGCTCCCTATCTAATCTCTCCCATTCCGGCAATTTTCTTTAAAGTGCCCATTGTTCCCACAGTGGGTACACTGCCAGTTATCAGGGACATCGACATACTTGCCGTGAGGGTTGTAAGGAGTTTTCTCCCTTTTGACCGGTTT
>NW_017676592.1:15877-42421 GCF_001879085.1 Nicotiana attenuata
TTGTCTCTGATATGGCACCATTTGGCCTTGGGGTCGCATACCTCCAGGTTGTGGCATGTTCGGTCTGTACTGCTGGTTGGGTGCTGGTCCCCATTGTTGTCCTCCTTGCCTCTGACCCCCAAAATTGTTGACATAATTCATATCTTCTCTTAACCCTTGGTTGTCACCTTCTCCACTCCATGAACACACATAAGACTGATTAATGCAAGGTGTACACAGTCCTCCATTTGTTGTGTCAACGATATGCACTTGCTTTGTACCCATCTCATCAATCTTCTTTGTCAGTATACTCATCTGAGTCATGAGTGTGGCTATGTTCTCTACATGAGAATTATTTGGGTCAAGAGGAACTGAAGGCACTATTGGTGTCAGGGTCGTACCTCTCGTCATCCACCCCGAATTCTAGGCCATCTTGTCAAGAAGAAATTTACACTCTGTGAATGTCTTGCTCAGGAATGCACCCCCAGCTGAAGCATCTACATTGGCTTTTAAATTGTCTGCTAACCCCATGTAGAATCTCTGGCCGAGCATCTGGTCTGGAATACCATGGTGGGGACACTTCACTAGCATCCCTTTGAATCTTTCCCAAGTTTCTTGCAAGGTCTCAGTGGGCGTCTGCTTGTACTGCAATATCTCATCAATCTGTCTTGCAGTCTTGTTGGGCGGGTAAAACTTGTTCAGGAACTGCTTGACTAATTCCTCCCAAGTGGCAATGGAATTTATTGGGAGCGAATTCAGTCAAGTCTGAGCTTCCCCAGTCACAGAGAGCAGGAACAGTAACAGCTTGATAGCTTCTTGGGTCACATTTGGCTGCCTTTGGATCACACAAATCGACAAAAAAATTGCAGGTGTTGTTGAGGGTCTTCAATGTGTGACCCAGTGAACAATCCCTTATTCTGCAGAAGATGCAGCATGTTGTTGGTGATCTGGAATGTCTCCGCTTGTATTTGGGGTACAACAATGGCGGTGGCCAGGTTGTCAGCTGTTGGCTGTGCCCAATCATAAAGTGCAGCTTCTGGCACAAGAGGTGCCACCACTGCTTCGTTTGCATTGATGTTTTCCCTGTTGTCCATTTCAGTTGCGAGTTGGTGTGTTTGTTGTGATTGTTTGTTCTTCTTGTTGGCACGGTTTAATGCCCTGAATGTTTTCTCGGGGTCTGAGAGTCCTTCAAGCAGTTCACCAGTCCTCGAAGAATCTCTAGGCATACACCTGAATCACACAAGAGTTCAAACGTGAGAATTTCAATGAAAAATTATTTAACACCGTAGAAAATTGATCTAAACTAATAATTCTAGCACTACTTCTAAGTTGTAATAAATAACACCGTTAGTTCCCCGGCAACGATGCCAAAATTTTACCACGCCCAACTATGCCTTATAAAAGACAAAGCGGTCGTTGCAAATATAATCCGGTTTACAAGTCCGGAGTCGAATCCTCAAGGAACTAACCTATCTATTACAACTTTTAGTGATGCTAGTACCAGCTCAACCAATTCCCGGATGCAAGATTTTTATCAATAAATATTGGGATTTGTCTAACTAAAGTAAAATGACAGTAAAACTAACAATAATCCAAATTAAAGATAATTCAATGGTAAAAAGATCTAGGGTATTGACTTCCCCAATTGCTAGATTAATTCTTAACTCTTTTGCTATAATCTCGCCGTAATACTCTATGAGGATTATGAGCTATGGGCTACCGCAATCATCTCTCTATCAACTACGATAATTTACTAGAGCATTCTCTCGAACTACTCTAGCTGATAATTTATGCAGCTCTGAATTATCCCACCAAAGTTTCGTTATTTCTAACCCCACTTTTAAATTCAAGTAATGAATCTCTTCAATTACCCAAAAGTGGCGTTGTTCAACAACAATCTAACCTAGTATTCTTTCTCAAGCAACACAAGGCGATTAGACACGATTAATCAAGGGCCCATTCAATTAATCACCATACAAATCATAGTTGAACAATCATATAATAAACCCGGCTCGAATATAACAAAACTGAGTCAAAACTTCATCTAACAATTGGTTCCATCAACCCTAGATTAAGTGTTTAGCTACTCATGGTAAAACAAGATAAAACCATAAAATCATTCATAATTCACAAAATAATAATAACAAGAAGAAGAATGAAAAACTCTAATGGTGTCTTGATCTTCTCACACTTATTCTTGCCTCCAATTGAGTCTAAAAACAAGCTTAACCTTAACTTGGGCGAGTTTGTTGAGTTTATATAGGGTTAGGATAAGTTTCCCACGCTTTACACTTTAGCCCTTAAAATTTCTTGGCCTTCTCCAGATCAACCGCGGTCGCGGGCCAACCGCGGTCCGACTGCGATCATTTTAGACTTTCTGTTTTTCGCCTTTCTTTCACCGCGTTCCTGCCGCGGCTGACCGCGATCACGGTGGACTGTTACCCAATTTTTCTTCGCCTTTTCTTGCTCGTTTTCATCCGGGCTCTTCTCGATTGGCCTTGTATCTCCATTTTGACCCCAAAACACTCTATATCCTCCTCCTAACTCGGAGTAGCTCCTGCAAAACATATAAAACTCAATTAGAGCATTTTGTTATCATTTAGCACTTAAAACATCAATAAAGTATGGTTATTTTAGAGCATAAATAACATCTACATCGCATAATATAGGCTACTATCAAGCCGCTCCTCGATCACCTTCACCTTGTTTAAAGCATCCTGCACCAAGTCTGTACCCAAAAGCCTAGCCTCACCCGGCTCAAACAACCAACTGGAGATCTACACCGTCTCCTATACAAAGCCTCTTATAGAGCCATCTGAATACTCGACTGATAACTGTTGTTATAAGCAAACTCCGCGAGCGGTAGAAACTGATCCCATGAACCACCAAAATCAATGACACAAGCGCGCAACATGTCCTCCACTATCTGAATAGTGCGCTCGGACTGCCCGTCCGTCTAAGGGTGAAAAGCTGTGCTCAACTCGACCTTTGTACCCAACTCTCTCTGCACGCCCCTCCAAAACTGCAAAGTGAACTGAGTGCCTCTATCTAAAATGATGGAAACTGGGACACCATGTAAGCGAACAATCTCTCGGATATAGATCTCTGCCAATGCTCTGAAGAATAGGTAGTACAAACAAGAATGAAGTGCGCAGACTTGGTCAGCCGATCCACAATCACCCATATAGCATCGAACTTTTTCAAAGTCCGTGGGAGCCCAACTACAAAGTCCATGGTGATCCGCTCCGACTTCCACTCTGGAATATCCATCTGCTGAAGCAAGCCACCCAGTCTCTGATGCTCATATTTCACCTGCTGACAATTGAGACACCGTGCTACAAATCCCACGATATCCTTCTTCATTCTCCTCCACCAATAATGCTGTCTCAGATCCTGATACATCTTCATGGCACCCGGATGAATAGAATACCGCGAGCTATGGGCCTCCTCCAGAATCAACTCCCGAAGCCCATCCACATTGGGCACACATATCCGGCCCTGCATCCTCAACACCCCATCATCACCAATAGTCACATCTCCGGCATTGTCGTGCTGAACTCTGTCCTTAAGGACAAGCAAGTGAGGATCATCATGCTGGCGCTCTCTGATGCGATCAAACAAGGAAGACTGAGAAACCACACAAGCTAAGACCCGACTGGGCTCCAAAATATCCAACCTCACAAACCAATTGGCCAAGGCCTAAACATCGATTGTGAGAGGTCACTCCCCAACAGGAATATATGCCAAGCTACCCATACTTACCGCCTTCCTACTCAAAGCATCGACCACTACAATGGCCTTCCGCGGATAGTATAACATAGTAATATCATAGTCCTTTAGAAGCTCCAACCATCTCCGCTGCATCAAATTGAGATCCTTCTGCTTGAACAAGTGCTGGAGGCTACGATGATCAGTAAACACCTCGCAAGACACACCATACAAATAATGCCTCCAAATCTTCAACGCGTGAACAATGGCAGCAAACTCTAGATCATGAACAGGGTAGTTTTTCTCATGGGGCTTCAACTGACGAGAAGCATAAGCAATAACTCTATCCTCCTGCATCAACACACATCCAATACCCACTCTCGAAGCATCACAATACACTGTATATGAACCTGAAGCTGATGGCAATACTAACACTGGAGCTGTGGTCAAGGCAGTCTTGAGCTTCTGAAAGCTCGCCTCACACTTATCCGACCACATGAATGGAGCACCCTTTTGAGTCAATTTGGTTAAGGGTGATGCAATAGATGAAAATCCCTGAACGAACCGATGGTAATAACCCGCCAAACCAAGAAAGCTGCGAATCTCCGTGGCTGAGGACGGTCTGGGCCAACTCTGAACCGCCTCTATCTTCTTCTGATCGACCTGAATACCCTCACTGGACACCACGTGCCCCAAGAAAGCCACTGAACTAAGCCAAAACTCACATTTGGAGAACTTTGCATAAAGCTTCTCCTCCCTCAATCTCTACAACACAACTCTCAAATGCTCTGCGTGCTCCTCCTGACTACATGAGTATACTATAATATCATCAATGAAAACAATAAAGAACGAGTCAAGATAAGGCCGGAACACGCTGTTCATCAAATGCATGAACGCTGCTGGGGCATTGGTCAGCCCAAATGACATCACAAGCAACTCATAATGACCATATTGGGTCCTGAAAGCTGTCTTATGAATACTGATCTTCAACTGGTGATACCCTGAATGGAGATCAATCTTGGAGAACACCCTCGCTCCTTGAAGCTGGTCAAATAAATCAGTGATACGAGGCAAAGGATACTTGTTTTTTATTGTGACCTTGTTCAACTGCTTGTAATCAATGCACATCCTTATAGTGTCATCCTTCTTCTTCACAAATAGGACAGGCGCACCCCACGACGACACACTAGGCCGAATGAACCCCTTATCAAGGAGTTCCTGAAGCTGCTCCTTCAACTCCTTCAACTCCGCTGGTGCCATACGATATGGAGGAATAGAAATGGGCATAGTGCCCGGTACCAAATCAATACCAAAATCAATATCCCTGGCTGGTGGCATGCCCGGTAGGTCTGCAGGAAACACATCTGGAAAATCCCTCACTATGGGAACAGAATCAATACTAGGAGTCTCTGCAATGACATCCCTCACAAAGGCTAAGTATGAAAGAAAACCCTTCCCAACTATCCGCTGGGCCTTCAGAAATGAAATCACCCTACTGGGAACAAAATCAGACGAACCTCGCCACTCAATTCGTGGCACACCCGGCATAGCCAACGTCACTGTCTTAGCATGACAGTCTAGAATAGCACGGTATGGGGATAACCAATCCATGCCCAAAATCACATCGAAATCCACCATACAAAGTAACAGAAGGTCCACATGGGTCTCCAGACCCCCAATAGTCATAACACACGACCGATATACACGGTCTACAACAACAGTATCGCCCACTGGAGTAGATACACGAACAAACGAAATAAGAGACTCACGGGGAGTATCCAGATAACGAGCAAAATATGATGACACATATGAAAAATGGAGCTAGGATAAAATAACACAGAGGCATCTCTATGGCAGACTGATACAATACCTGTAACCACAGCATCGGGTCTAGTTGGCAGTGCATAGAAACGGGCCTGACCGCCACCTGATCGACCTCCCCCTCTGGGGCGACCCCTAGTTGACTGTCCTCCACCCCTAGCTGGGTAGGAAGGTGGTGAAGTAACTGGTGCTGAAGTCGAGGGCTGACTCCTCTGCTGAGATGGACCCCCAAGACGACAAGGATACTGCCTCCACATGTAACCCAACTCTCCACACTCGTAACAATTTCCTGGTGCTGGAGACGGGGATTGAAGGGAACCACTAGTACCTGGATAACTAGCAGGAGAACCTGGCATAGAAGAGCTCTGAACTGATGGAGCACGGGACGAACTCTGGGCTAGAAGGGCACTGAGTGATGAATGCCCCTGCTGAGAACTGTGAGAACCATGGCCCGATGATGCCCTACGATAACCTGGGCGAGCTGAATGAGCATGCCTGAATAGACGGCCTCTACCGTGCTGAAACTGACCCCCATGAGGAGTGCCACTGAATCCACCCTGACCACGAGGCCTCTTAGCCTCCCGCTCAAACCTTTCTTGACCACGAACCATCTCAATCTGTCCAGCTATGTCAACAACCTCATCAAAGGTAGCACCAGACACTCTCTCTCTGGTCATAAGCAACTGAAGCGGAAAATCGAGGCCATATATAAACCTCCTGATCCTCTCTCGATCTACGGGAACCAACCAGACTGCATGACGAGCAAACTCAGAGAACCGCATCTCATACTATGTAAATATTTGTCGCCCTGACGAAGCTGCTAGAACTGCCTACGCAGTTCCTCATGGCGAGACTCATGTACAAACTTCTCCAGGAAGAGAATGGAGAACTGCTGCCAAGAAAGGGGCGCTGCGTCAACCGGCATACACCTCTCGTAAGCCTCCCACAATCTAAGTGCAACCCCTGAGAACTGGAAGGTAGTGAACGAGACCCCACTGGTCTCCAAAATACCTGCGGTCCGAAGCATCCTCTGACACTTGTCCAAGAAACCCTGGGCATCCTCGCCCTCTGCACCACTGAAAGTCGGAGGCTGAAGTCTGCTAAACCTCTCCAATCTGCATTGCTCGTCCTCTAGCATAACCGGAGCTACATAACCCTGAGCAGCTGCAATCGGCTGGGGTGGTGGTGCCTCCGATGTCTGCAATCCCTGAACAACTTGCTCAGGTGTGTGGGCGGCGGGAGTCTGAGTGCCTCTCCCGGCCTGAGAAGTGGTCGCGGTAGTAGAAACTGCGACCGCCTGAGCAAGACTAGTGCACACAGTCAATATCTGAGCCAAGGTCTCCTGAAGACCCAGAATGACAATAGGCACAGCCGGTGCCTGAGCTGGTGCTGCTGGAGCGTCCACAACTGCGACCTGATCCTGAACTAGGGCTGCTGGTAGATCTGCAGGTGCTGCCCTAGCTGCTGTGCGGGCTACACCCCTGCCCCTACCACGGCCTTGACCGCGTCCTCAGCCTCTAGTGGCCCCAAATGGTGGTACTGGTGGTCGTCCATCCTGACCGGTAGCGCGTGTCCTCACCATTTGTGAGAGAATAGAATAACAGAAGTTTAGTACTAGAATCTACAGATTCGCATGACAGGAATTCAAGAATATGAAGTTTTCCTAAAGGTTCTGCAGCCTCCCGAGGATAAATACAGACGTCTCCATACCGATCCGCGAGACTGTACTAAGCCTGCTCATGACTCATGAGACCTATGTAACCTAGGCTCTCATACCAACTTGTCACGACCCTAAAACAGACCAGGTCGTGATGGCGCCTATCGTGAAACTAGGCCAGCCGACACAAACCCCAAACCAACCAGAAATTCATAATAAGACATTTAAAGTCAATAATTAGCTAAAAGTCCCATAATATAAGTCGAAATAGACAATGCAGAAATATAACACAGCCCGACATCAGGCTGTCACCACTCATGAGCAACTACATCTCGTCTATAAATTAGAAAAAGACAACATAGTCTGAAAGCAATGCTAATACAAGGCTAAATAAGATAGGAAGGAGAAGTACTGGGCTGCGAATGCCATGCAGCTACCTAGTCAACTCCGTAGACCCGCTGGAAGGCTAATCAGCACCCGCTATCGCGACTTGAGACTCCTGCATCTGCGCACAAGGTGCAGGGAGTAATGTGAGTACGCCAACTCAGTAAGTAATAGAAGTAAAAACAGCTGGGCAGTAAGAAAATACGTAAACCACGTCATAATGCTACAACAAACAGTATAAGTCCAGAACAATGCAGTAAAACAATAAAACTCATAAAAAGACAACTCAGTTCAGTGAAACCTTTTAAAAACATTTTTCAATAGTTTCAAACGAGTGATGAAAACAGTGAGTAAAAGGATAGAAACGTAAATAGCCCATTGGGCAAAACAAGTACCATAAACCTCCCCTCGGGCATAATATAAACAGAACTAGCCCCTCGAGCTACCTCACAATCACTCGTATCAGCCCCTCGGGCAACAACATGAAATAACAACAGCCCCTTGGGCAATATCATATCACACACTGGGTACCCGCGCTCACTGGGGGTGTTCAGACACCGGAAGGGCTCCTACAGCCCAAACGCTATCACAAGCCATCTCGTGGCATAACAAATCAGGCCCTCGGCCTCTCATATATCATAAATCAGTGTAACACGCTGCGGCGCTGTCACGACCCAAACTGGAGGGCCATGACTAGCACCCGGCCATACTTGCCGAGCACCAACGTACATTCTATCTAACCTTCTTTTTTATCTTTTAGGGCTGAGGAGATCAATATAAATGGTAGACATGGATCATGGACAACCAACAATAAAGTATGATGGCATGAGCATACATAACATGGGATGACTAGACAATCAAGAAACTATATATAAGGTACGAGCTACCACGCTACCATGAAAGACTATACAACAAAAACCAGCCGACAAGGCATACCAAACTATACATGAGTCCACACCTGTCTATGAGCCTCTAAAGGAACATAAGTGCTGCAACATTGCCGGAACAGGGCCCCGACATACCCATAATGTCTATAACAAGAGTTCATACCAAGACCACGGCAAGTCCGAAGAAGGGATCTCGCCAATCACCGCTGACCTGGACAGCCTACTGTGGAGGGGAAGCTGCGCCTGCTTGTCTATCAGGACCTGCAGCACGACATGCAGCATCCACAAATAAAAGGACGTCAGTACGAATAAAGTACTGAGCATGTAAGGCAGGGAACCATAAGTACGAACAGTAATGTAAGCAGGGATAGAGAATATATAACCTGTAACATCTGGGCACCTCTAAGGGCTACTGACATGAAATGCATGATACATATGTACATATGCATAAACTTTTAAAACATACGCCTCTGTGGGCATCATCATCATCATATCGTACCCGGCCGTAATAGGCTCGGTAAAAATGTACCCGGCCATCATAAGGCTCGGTAGAATCGTACCTGGCCACGTGGAGCTCGGTTAAACCCAACTGATCAGTGGTTGCACAATAGGTGCCGTACCCGGCCGACAATAGCGCGGCTCGGTAGAGTAAAATAGATACATATATATAATGCATGCTCGACTCATGGAATCACGTTCGAAACCTTTCGGAGTGACGTAAGGTCGGTATCCTCTGTACACGTTATTAGGACTAACTCTTCACTATGAACCTTATAAGAATCAGGAAGTACCAACAACATTGATAACATAAGAATAAGAGAAGCAATATCAACATCAATCGTTCTTTAAGAGGGGAAACAATGTAAGTACTGCTAGCTTCTAAGAGTAGAGTATCTTTGGAAGCTCGTTCATTGTCACAACTCCTTAGTCTACAATAAGAGAAACGATACTATCGTTATCATTTAAGCGTCATAACTATTATGTATCGACCACAACCTATTTTACGACGAAACGGACAGCACCTCCCCTATATATATGACTTCACACAATTCAAAACAATCACCAAACAGCCAAAACAACATCAATAATAATCATATTGATCCTCCCAAAACAGTCCACGCACAACCTAATCACTTCATACATACGACCGCCACCGTAGTCGTGTCAAACGACCCGAAAATGTTACGAAGAACTACCAGCCCACAACACTAAATCTATATGGTGTTTCTCCACACCCTTCATCCTCCAAAACTCCACAAAATAGTATTAAAACACGCAGCCCAACAGCAACACAAAACAGTCCACAAAACAGTCCGCTACAAGTGAATAACTCGAACTCACGGCTTCCGATCACCGTCCCGCGAGTTCTTACATGTATAGAACGAATTACCATGAATTCACAGCAGAAAAAATGTATGAAAGAGATCAGTAAACTTACCTTACTTGTTGGATAACTCAGCCCTTCCCTTGTATCTTCAAACTCTAGGTTTTACCCCCAATTAGAACTTGAAAGAGAGGGAAAATCGATTAGGATTTGTGTGGGATTTTTGGGGAGGAGTTGCAGGAGTTCAATTTGGGTTTGAAGGTCTGAAATATGGGTGAAATAACTGAGTTTATAATACCTTAAAAGTTATCTCTTGGCCGACTTTGGGGCTTTTAATTTTGTCCTCTCATTTTGGCAAGTAGGTGATGCACGTACTTGTCACCTACCAATCTGCGCAGGCTTGGAAAAATAAAAATATCTCTATACTCCAAGATCATATTGACAAACGGTTTAATGCGTTGGAAAATAGACTCATAGATCTTTAATTTGGTGGGTAGATCACCCCGTAATTCCTTGTAAATTGGGAGAAAAGCTTAGAAACATTTGACCTAATGTTTAAGTAAAATTATGAACCTAAGTTGCGACAACTTTCGTCGACTTTTGTTTCATAACCCATTTGACTTCAAGACTTATAATACGGATATTATATGATTCAAATACCTTAAAACATGACCTCTTGATTGTATTAAGCACCTCTAGGTTTACCAGAAAATACGAGTTACAACATCCTTGATTCGTTTAACTTCTAATACTTGTTTTAATCACCCTTATACACCCTTGTATCACTTAAGACCAATAGGATTAACTTCTTATCATCTCAAAGATAATTCCTTCTTGGATTTATGTTAATTAACATATGGCATGAACTAACGCGTGTGGATATGGGTTGTAACACCCTCCTCCCCTTAGGAACATTCGTCCTCGAATGTAAGGGTTCATGGGGAGTTTAAATCATCGTGGATTCCGGCCGAGTTTCTCCCATAAATAGAGGACGAACTTGCAAGCAGTTAACTCAACGTATGGCCTTACAAGGGTATGCAAAGCATTATGGACATGTACATTATCTGCATATCACCATTTTTTATTAAGGAAGAGTATTCTCAAGCTATTGCTTACTTCATAGAGTTGTTCCACCTTCTAATGCATCCTTCGTTGCCCTAGCATTCTCGTTATCTTCATTCTGGAACAGGTAAGGGTATTTAGACTTCATCTCCTCTTCTGCTTCCCATGTCATTTCTTCCATATTCTTGTTCCTCCACAATACTTTGACGGAAGCTACATCTTTTGTTCTCAGTTTGCAGACTTGTCGATCTAATATAGCCACTGGCACTTCTTCATATGATAGATCCTCTATAACTTGTACATCTTTGATAGGGGCGACTCGAGAAGGGTCTCCAATACATTTCCTCAACATAGATACATGGAATACCGGATGGACAAATTCCAATTCGGATGGCAATTCTAACTCATAAGCAACATGTCCAATTCGTCGAAGAATTTTATACGGCCCGATATACCTTGGGCTCAGCTTACCTTTCTTCCCAAAATGCATAACACCCTTCATTGGCGAGATCCTCAGGAAAACCCAATCACCAACCTCAAACTCCAGATCACGACGTCGGAAATCGGAATAAGACTTTTGCCTGCTTTGTGCCATCCTCAATCGCTCCTGTATCACTTTCACCTTCTCAATGGCTTGGTGAATCAAATCTGGCCCATATAATTCTGTTTCACTGACTTCGAACCATCCAACTGGTGATCTACATCTCTTCCCGTATAATTCCTCGTATGTGGCCATTTTAATACTGGAATGGTAGCTATTATTGTAGGCGAATTCTATGAGTGGAAGATGGTCATCCCAATTCCCCTTAAAATCTAGAACACATGCTTGCAGCATATCTTCCAGTGTCTGAATGGTACGTTCAGCCTGTCCATCAGTCTGCGGATGAAATGCAGTGCTGAGATTCACTTGTGTGCCTAAACCCTTCTTAAAAGACCTCCAAAAGTTAGCCATAAATTGAGCTCCTCGGTCTGATATAATAGATACCGGCACACCATGAAGCCTAACAATCTCCTTGATATACAACTTTGCATAATCATCAGCCGTGTAAGTTGTCTTAACTAGCAGAAAATGGGCACATTTTGTAAGTCGATCAATTATCACCCAGATGGAGTCAAACTTATGATAAGAGCAAGGTAATCCAATAATGAAGTCCATATTAATCACCTCCCATTTCCAGGTCGGAATCTCTATATTCTGAAGCAATCCACCGGGTTTCTGATGTTCTATCTTTACTTGTTGACAATTGGGACACTGGGCTACAAATTCTGCAATGGACTTCTTTATGTTATCCCACAAATACTGCTCCTTGACATCATGATACATCTTTGTCGAGCCGGGATGGATGGAATATCGGGATTGATGAATCTCATTCATAATCTTCTCTCGCAACCCTGCCACATTAGGCACACATAATCGGCCCTGGTATCTCAGTGCCCCATCTCCTCCGATCTCAAAAGTCATAATTTTACACTGCTGAATGCTCTCTCTCAATCGTACTAAGATAGGATCTTCATATTGCCGTGCTTTTACCTCGTCTACCAAAGATGATTCTGATGTATTGTGTACCGTAACACCTTCGTCATCAGAGTCTAACAATCTGATTCTCATATTGGCTAGCTGATGAAGCTCTTTAGTCAACCCCCATCTACCTGCCTCAATATGTACTAAGCTTCCCATTGACTTACGGCTGAGAGCGTCTGCCACAACATTGGCTTTACCGGGATGATACAATATCTTGACGTCGTAGTCTTTTAGTAATTCAAGCCACCTGCGCTGCCTCAAATTCAACTCCTTCTGATTGAAGATGTATTGTAAACTCTTGTGATCTGTGTAGATGTCAACATGGACGCCGTATAACTAGTGCCGCCATATCTTCAAAGCATATATTACTGCAGCCAATTCCAAATCATGGGTTGGATAATTCTTTTCATGCTTCTTCAATTGTCATGATGCATAAGCAGTCACCTTCCCACGCTGCATCAATACGCACCCCAAACCTATACTCGAGGCATCACAATATACCACATAACCTTTTGTTCCTTCAGGAAGAGTGAGCACTGGTGCAGATGTCAATCGATTCTTCAGCTCATGAAAACTCCGTTCACAAGCGTCAGACCATTGGAACTTGGTAGTTTTCTGTGTTAACTTAGTCAATGGTGCTGATATAGAGGAAAACCCTTCTACAAACCGCTATAATATCCTGCTAGCCCTAGGAAGCTGTAGACTTCTGATGGTGTTGTAGGTCTCGGCCAATTCTTTACGGTATCGATCTTCTGAGTGTCGACACTAATACCCTCGTCAGATATCACATGGCCAAGGAATGCTACTGAGTTCAGCCAGAATTCACATTTGGAGATCTTAGCATATAACTTACGATCCTGAAGCGTCTGTAATACTATTCGCAAGTGGCCCGCATGTTCCGCCTCCGAACGAGAATACACCAGAATGTCATCAATGAATACAATCACGAACACATCAAGATAGGGCCTGAATACAGTATTCATGAGATCCATAAAAGCTGTTGGGGAATTTGTTAGCCCGAACGACATCACCAAGAACTCAAAGTGCCCATATCTTGTCCGGAAGGCTGTCTTTGGAACATCCTTCTCCTTAACCCTCACCTGATGATACCCTGAACGTATGTCAATCTTGGTGAAATACTTGGCACCCTAGAGTTGGTCAAAAAGGTCGTCAATCCTTGGAAGTGGATACTTGTTCTTTATAGTAAACTTATTCAACTGTCGATAATCGATACACATCCTTAATGGCCCGTCTTTCTTCCGCACGAACAAAACTGGCGCACCCCAAGATGAAGTGCTAGGCCTAATGAAGCCCTTATCCAGCAAGTCCTTCAACTGCGCCTTCAACTCTCGCAACTCTACCGGGGCCATTTTGTATGGAGGGATAGGGATCGGTTGAGTGTCAGGCAACACATCAATTCTAAACTCAATCTCCCTTTCAGGAGGAAGGCCTGGGAGTTCATCTGGGAAAACATCTGGAAATTCATTGACCACGAGGATTGATGGTAGAGTAGGCGGCTTCGCCTTTGCATCCCTAACGCGAACGAGATGATAAATGTAACCTTTTGAGATCATTTTCCTTGCCTTAAGATAGGAAATAAACCTACCTTTTGGTGTAGCAATGTTCCCCTTCCATTCAACGATGGGTTCACCAGTAAATTGAAACCTAACCATCTTCGTACAATAGTCAACATTTGCATAGCATGAGGCCAACCAGTCCATTCCCATTATCACATCGAAATCAACCATTTCTAACTCAAATAAATTTGTCGAGGTTTGACGACTACAAATCATCACAGTGCAACCTCTATATACCCTTCTAGCAATCATAGAATCTCCTATCGGAGTAGATACCCCAAGGGGTTTACTTATCAATTCAGGTTCAACGCCAAAATTATTAGCCACAAAGGGTGAACATATGATAATGTAGATCCCGGATCAATCAGCGCATATACATCATAAGAAAATACAGACAATATACCTGTAACAACATCTGGAGACGACTCGAGATCCTGTCGACCTACTAGAGCATAGGTTTGATTTTGAGCACCACTCGAACTCGGCATTGCACCCTACCTCTACCACGACCTGTCGACTGCTGAAAACCTCGTGCTGGAGGTCGAACTGATGAGGCAGAACCAGACACAGATCCAGTCGGTTGAGCCATACCACCACCTCCTCTGTTAGGACAATCCCGCATCATATGGCCAAGCTGTCTGCAAGAATAACATGCATCAGAACCTCGACGGCACAGTCCAAAGTGGGTCTTGCCGCACTGATCACAATGTAGTGTTGGGGGTCTCGTCTGAATAGTATCCCTGTGGTGTTGCGAGCCTGATGCTCGTGAACTCTGACCTGGACCAGAATAGTTAAATCGATCATATCGAGGCCTCTAAAACTGTGGAGGAGCACTAGCTACAGGAGGCGCCGAACTCCTCGAAGACTGGGGCCTGACGCTGCCTCTGAAGTCATCAGAATACCCTGTAAATCTCGCCCTCTAATGCTGGCCCCTATCCTGCTCCCTATCTGCCCTCTGTTGGAGCTTACGATCCTCTAGGGTCTGGGCATAAGCCTGAATACGAGAAATATCCATGCCCTCCACCAAGGAGGCTGTCGTGCACTCATTTATCAGATGTGGTCCCAACCCGTTCATGAACAAATGCACCCTGTCACTCATCTCGGCCACCATATGGGGAGCATACCTTGCTAAAGAATCAAGCTGCATACTGTACTCTCGCACACTCATATTACCTTGTCTAAGGTTCAAGAACTTATCAGCTCTAGCTCGTCGTATCTCAACTGGCAAGTAGTGACGAAGAAAGGCCTCAGAAAATTCCTTCCACACAGTTGGAGGAGCGTTCGGACTCCTGTTTCTCTCCCAACTATCATACCATAGAACCGCTAAACCCCGTAGCCGATAAGAAGCCAACTCTACTGCCTCTGTATCACTATCATGCATAACCCGCAGTGTACGATGAACCTGATCAATAAAAGTCTGCGGTTCCTCCTTGGGGTCTGATCCGGTAAACACTGGAGGGTCTAGATTAATAAAATCACGAACTCTCGTACTAACCGGTTTATCAGCAACACCGGTATTTTGCCTTTGAGCCTGAGCAGCTACCAAGCTAGTCAACAACTGCACCGCATTCCCCATATCCTGGTTTGTAGTGCTAGACGGAGGAAAAGGTGGTGTTGGGTGCCTCCTAATTTCCTTTGGAGGAGACGGAGTAGATGAGGTATGAGATGGCATCTCACTTTGAGCCTCACTTTGGCCTGCTCTGGCTTGGGGCACCTGACTGGTACCCTCTCCCGGATCGAAACTGGAGGGCCATGACTAGCACCTGGCCATACTTGCCGAGCACCAACGTACATTTTATCTAACCTTCTTTTTTATCTTTTAGGGCAAACGAGATCAATGTAAATGGTAGACATGGATCATAGACAACCAACAATAAAGTATGATGGAATGAGCATACATAACATGGGATGACCAGACAATCAAGAAACTATATATAAGGTACGAGCTACCACACTACCATGAAAGACTATACAACAAAAACCAGCCTACAAGGCATACCAAACTATACATGAGTCGACACCTATCTATGAGCCTCTAAAGGAACATAAGTGCTGCAACATTGCCGGAACAGGGCCCCGACATACCCATAATGTCTATAACAAAAATGCATACCAAGACCACGGCAAGTCCGAAGAAGGGATCTCGCCAATCATCGCTGAACAAGACAGCCTACTGTGGTGGGGAAGCTGTGCCTGCCTGTCTATCAGGACCTGCAGCACGACATGCAGCGTCCACAAATAAAAGGACGTCAGTACGAATAAAGTACTGAGTATGTAAGGCAGGGAACCATAAGTACGAACAGTAATGTAATCAGGGATAGAGAATATACAACCTGTAACATCTGGGTACCTCTGAGGGCTACTGACATGAAATGCATGATACATATGTATATATGCATAAACTTTTAAAACATACGCCTCTGTGGGCATCATCATCATCATATCGTACCCGGCCGTAATAGGCTCAGTAAAAACGTACCCGGCCATCATAAGGCTTGGTAGAATCGTACCCGGCCACGTGGAGCTCGATAAAACCCAACTGATCAGTCGTTGCACAATAGGTGTCGTACCCGGCCGACTATAGCGCGGCTCGGTAGAGTAAAATAGATACACATATATAATGCATGCTCGACTCATGGAATCACGTTCTAAACCTTTCGGAGTGACGTAAGGTCGATATCCTCTGTACACGTTATTAGAACTAACTCTTCACTATGAACCTTATAAGAATCAGGAAGTACCAACAACATTGATAACATAAGAATAAGAGAAGCAACATCAACATCAATCGTTCCATAAGAGGGGAAACAATGTAAGTACTGCTAGCTTCTAAGAGTAGAGTATCTTTGGAAGCTCGTTCATTAAATTATGTACGATCGGAGTCATGCAAAAGAAGGAAAGGGATAGCCTCACATACCTTGTATATACTGCCCCAACCTCAAGCTATGCAATTGTCGCAACTCCTTAGTCTACAATAAGAGAAACGATACTATCGTTATCATTTAAGCGTCATAACTATTATGTATCGACCACAACCTATTTTACGATGAAACGGAAAGCACCTCCCCTATATATATGACTTCACACAATTCAAAGCAATCACCAAACAGCCCAAACAACATCAATAATAATCATATTGAGCCTCCCAAAACAGTCCACGCACAACCTAATCTCTTCATACATACGACCGCCACCGTAGTCGTGTCAAACGACCTGGAAATGTTACGAAGAACTACCAGCACACAACCCTACATCTATATGGTGTCTCTCCATACCCTTCCTCCTCCAAAACTCCACAAAACAGTAGTAAAACACGCAGCCCAACAGCAACACAAAACAGTCCACAAAACAGTCCGCTACAAGTGAATAACTCGAACTCACGGCTTCCGATCACCGTCCCGTGAGTTCTTACATCTATAGAACGAATTACCATGAATTCACAGCACAAAAGATGTATGAAAGAGAGCAGTAAAATTACCTTACTTTTTGGATAATTCAGCCCTTCTCTTGTATCTTCAAACTCTAGGTTTTACCCCCAATTAGAACTTGAAAGAGAGGGAAAATCGATTAGGGTTTGTGTGGGATTTTTGGGGAGGAGTTGCAGGGGTTCAATTTGGTTTTGAAGGTCTGAAATATGGGTGAAATAACTGAGTTTATAATCCCTTAAAAGTCCTCTCTTGGCCGACTTTGGGGATTTTAACTTTGTCCTCTCATTTTGGCAAGTAGGTGATGCACCTACTATCACCTACCAATCTGCGCAGGCTTGCAAAAATATGAATATCTCTATACTCCGAGATCGTATTGACAAACGGTTTAATGCGTTGGAAACTAGACTCATAGATCTTTAATTTGGTGGGTATATCACCCCGTAATTCCTTGTAAATTGGGAGAAAAGCTTAGAAACATTTGACCTAATGTTTAAGTAAAATTATGAACCTAAGTTGCGACAACTTTTGTCGACTTTTGTTTCATAAACTGTTTGACTTCAAGACTTATGATACAGATATTATATAATTCAAATACCTTAAAACATGACCTCTTGAGTGTATTAAGCACCTCTAGGTTTACCCGAAAATACGAGTTACAACATCCTTGATTCGTTTAACTTCTAATACTTGTTAATCACCCTTATACACCCTTGTATCACTTAAGACCAATAGGATTTACTTCTTATCATCTCAAAGATAATTCCTTCTTGGATTTATGTTAACTAACATATGGCATGAACTAACGCGTGTTGATATGGGTTGTAACAGAGGAGTTGTTGGAAAAGGGGTTTGTTAGACCAAGTGTGTCACCTTGGGGTGTACCAGTGTTGTTTGTAAAAAAGAAGGATGGCACCATGCGGATGTGCATTGATTACCGCCAGAAGAACAAGGTTACCATCAAGAACAAGTACCCGTTGCCGCGTATTGATGATTTGTTCGACCAGTTACAGGGTGCTAGGGTGTTCTCCAAGATTGATTTGAGATCAGGGTACCATCAGCTAAGGATTCGGGACTTAGATGTTCCGAAGACTGCATTCCGTACCAGATATGGCCATTATGAGTTTCTGGTGGTGTCCTTTGGCTTGACTAATGCCCCAGCAGCGTTTATGGACTTGATGAACAGGGTGTTCGGACCTTATATTGATTCCTTTGTCGTCGTCTTCATTGACGACATTTTGATATACTCACGTAGCCTAGGGGAGCACGAGCAGCATTTGAGAGTAGTGCTTCAGACCTTGCGGGAGCAGAAGCTATGTACTAAGTTCTCCAAGTGTGAGTTTTGGCTAGAGTCAGTGGCATTCTTGAGGCATATTGTGTCAGGAGAGGGTATTAAGGTGGATCCCAAGAAGATTGAGGTAGTTCAGAGTTGGCCACGTCCTACTTCAGTGACAGAGATCAGGATTTTCCTGGGGTTGGCAGGTTATTATCGGCGATTCGTGCAGGCTTTTCATCTATTACATCACCTCTGACTAGATTGACCCAGAAGGGTGCTCCCTTCCGCTGGTCCGATGATTGTGAGACGAGCTTTCAGAAGCTCAAGACGGCTTTGACGACAACACCAGTTCTTGTGTTGCCTTCCGGTTCGGGGATGTATACGGTATATTGCAACGCTTCACGCGTTGGTTTGGGTTGCGTATTTATGCAGGAGGGGCGAGTTATTACATATGCTTCGCGTTAGCTGAAGATTCATGAGAAGAATTATCCTGTGCACGACCTAGAGTTGGTTGCGATTGTTCATGCTCTTAAGATATGGAGGCATTACTTATATGGGGCGTCATGTGAGGTTTACACTGATCATTGCAGCTTACAGCACTTGTTCAAGCAGAGAGATCTCAACTTGAGGCAGCGTTGATGGCTTGAGCTACTGAAGGACTATGACATCACCATTATTTATCATTCGGGCAAGGCAAATGTAGTCGCGATGCCTTAAGCAGGAAAGCGGAGAGTATGGGTAGCTTGGCATTCATTCTAGCAGAGGAGAGGCCACTAGCCTTGGACATTTACTCCTTAGCTAACAGACTTGTGAGGTTGGATATTTCAGAGCCCAGCCGAGTCCTTGCGTGTGTTGTTGCTCAGTCTTCATTATTGGGGGAGATCAAGGCCCGGTAGTTCGAGGATCCGCATTTGGCAGTTCTCAGAGAGACGGTGCTACAGGGTAGTGCCAAGGAGGTTTCTATTAGCGAGGATGGCATATTGCGACTCCAGGGCCGCCTATGTGTTCCTAATGTTGACGGTCTGAGGGAGAGGATTCTGGACGAGGCACACAGTTCGCGGTATTCCATTTATCCGTATGCCACGAAGATGTATCGTGACTCGAGGCAGCATTATTGGTGGCGGAGGATGAAGAAAGACATAGTGGAGTATGTGGCCAGATATTTGAATTGCCAGCAGGTTAAGTATGAACACCAAAGGCCGGGTGGCCTACTTCAGAAGATGCCTATCCCTGAGTGGAAGTGGGAGCACATTACTATGGACTTCGTAGTTGGGTTGCCCCGGACCTTGCGGAAGTTTGATGCAGTGTGGGTCATTGTTGACAGGTTGACCAAGTCGGCACACTTTATTCCGATTGTGACTACTTACACTTCAGAGAGGTTGGCTCAGATTTACATTCGGGAGATAGTCCGGTTGCACGGTGTGCCTATTTCAATCGTATCAGATAGAGGCCCTCAGTTCACATCCCATTTTTGGAGAACCATTCAGAGTGAGTTGGGGACCCAGTGGAGCTCAGTACGGCATTTCATCCTCAGACTAAAGGACAGTCAGAGCGGACAGTTCAGATTTTGGAGGACATGCTTAAGGCATGTGTGATTGACTTTGGAGGACAGTGGGATCAGTTCTTGCCTTTGGCCGAGTTTGCTTACAACAATAGTTATCAGTCCAGCATCGAGATGGCCCCATTTGAGGCTTTATACGATCAGCGATGTCGTTCTCCTATCGGGTGGTTTGAGCCCGGAGACGCTAAGTTGTATGGTACAGATTTGGTAAAAGATGCCTTGGAGAAGGTGAAGTTGATTCACGAAAGACTTCGCACAACACAGTCCAGACAGAAGACTTACGTGGACTAGAAGGCGCGTGATCTATCATTCATGGTCGGTGAGAAGGTCCTCTTGAAAGTCTCGCCGATGAAGGGTGTCATGAGATTCGGGAAGAAGGGCAAGTTGAGCCCAAGGTTTATTGGCCCATTTGAGGTATTGAAGCGAGTTGGGGAGGTTGCATATGAGCTTGCTTTACCTCCCAGCTTATCGGGAGTCCATCCAGTTTTTCATGTGTCTATGCTTCGGAGGTATCACGCCGACTGGTCTCATGTGTTAGACTTCAGCACTATTTAGCTACACGAGAGATTGGGCTACGAGGAGGAGCCAGTTGCCATTATTGTTAGGCAGGAGCGCTAGTTGAGATCCAAGAGGGTTTCTGCAGTAAAGGTCCAGTGGAGGGGCCAACCACTCGAGGAGGCGACCTAGGAGTCCGAGGAGGACATGCGGAGCAGATATCCACGCTTATTTGGCACTTCAGGTATGAATCTAAACCCATTCGAGGACGAACATTTGTTTAAGAGGTGGAGAATGTAACGACCCGACTGGTCGTTTTGCTTTTTAAAACCTCGTTCCCCTAAATAAGACTTCCCGTACTTGCTTTTACTAATTTATGACTTGCGGGAATGGTTGGTTCGGGATTTGAAAGAGTTTGGGTTGAAATCGGAACATTTGGTTCCTTAAGGTTGGCTTAAAAGGCCAAGTTTGACTTCGGTCAACGTTTCGAGTAAACGACCTCGGAATCTTGATTTGAAGATTCCAACAGGTTTGTATGATGATTTTGGGCTTGGGCGTATGTCCGGATCGGGTTTCGGATGACCCGGGAGCGTTTTGGTGCCTAATAGTGAAAGTTGATTCCTTAGGATTTTGAAGTTCTAAAATAATTGGTTTGGAGCGGGTTTTTGCGTTATTGAGGTCCGACCGGAGTTCCGAGACCGGGAATAGTTCCGTATTGCCATTTAAGACTTGCACGCAAAACTTGGTGTCAATCCGAGTAGTATAAGTATGTTTCGTTGCGTTGGAAGTAATTTGAAGAACTTGAAGTTCATAAGTTTGATTCAATTGCTTTTAGGGGGTGATTCTTAGATTTAGCGTTGTCTCTGGCGTTCCGAGGGTTCGAGCGAGTCTTTTTTATGATTTCAAACTTGTCGGTATGTTCGGGCAGGGCCCGGGGGCCCCGAGCATCAATCGGACGAGGCTCGAGTGAAGTTGGAAAAATTGGAAAGGAGCTGAAGCTCCAGTTATCTGTCATAACCGCACTTGCGGTTGGTCAGCCGCAGATGCGAGACCGCAACAATCGCAGATGCGGCCAAGCGGGAGGAGCCAAGGAACCGCAGATGCGGCTCCTTCTCCGCAGAAGCGGCTCCGCAGGACCGGCCCAAAGACGCAGAAGCGGTCCCAGCCAGCCTGGCCCAGTTCCGCAGATGCGGACCCCCTCTCGCAGAAGCGAGACCGCAGATGCGGTCCCCTAACCGCAGGTGCGGAAATCGCTTAAGGCAGTGCCTTCATTTAATACGGGAATGTGTCATTTTTGACACATTTCCACCATTGTTTGGGCGATTTGGGAGCTTCCAAAGAAAGAAATTCCACCTAGAATCTTGAGGTAAGTTCATCCTACTTATTTTGAGTTTAATACTTGAGTCTTAGGTAGATTAACACACAAAGATTAGGGAAAAATCATGGGGTTAGAGTAAAACCTACGGTTTTGATAAAATTAGATTTAACCACGAAATTTATTATGGAATGAACTAGAAATCATATATTATTGATCCTTAGGTTATAGAGAACGACTTTCTTCAAAAAATTTCGGAATCTGGGCACGTGGGCCCGGGGTCGGATTTTAAGAAACTTGTGATTAGGGTTGGGAAATTACTTTAGTAGTTAAAAGCGAACTCTTGAGATTGTATTGACTAGTTCCTACCTCGTTTAATTAGTTTTGGATCGTTCGGCTTCAAATTGACGATTTGAGCACGTTCTTGATATTGGGAGTACGCTTTGGAGCGAGGTGAGTCTCCTTTCTAACCTTGTAAGAGGGAATTGTCCCCATAGGTGAGTTAATTAATCACGTGTTGCTAATTGTGGGGGCTACGTACGCACGAGGTGACGAGAGTCCGGGCGTAGCTACTATTATGTTAATTGTCCGGGTAGTTTAGGACCCGTATCATGCTATATTTGCAAATGTCTGTATCCTTTCATGTTAATGAGATCAATTAGGACATGTTAGGGGTTGGAAATAAATGTATAAGAATGTATGCACTTACTTGACAACTTGTATGAATTTATTTGACTATGAATGCGCCTTATGTGCCTTCTTGATGATAATTGATATTTGTGGATCGGGCCTATCGCCTCGGTAGAAATAGATGCATCTACAGTTCGCGCCATTCGACCCTCTGGCAGTGCACATTTCCTTTTATGTTGGACCTGGCCGTACGACCTCGGCATAATGTGCGCATGACATATATGTGAAATCTTATTCATGCCTATATTATCCATGCTTAGTGAAATCTTAAATCATTATTGGTATTGACCTTTAGTAAGTGTCATGTCGACCCCCCGTCACTACTTCATCGAGGTTGGACTGGATACTTACTGAGTACATGTTGTTTATGTACTCATACTACGCTTCTGTACTTAATTGTACAGGATCTGAGGCAGGTACATCTGGCTATCAGTCTGGTGCGCATTCTTGATAGAGCCCCGAGATTCCACGGTGAGCTGCCATTCTCCTACACCATTCAGCAGCGTGATGGAGTCTCTCTGCACTTTTGGCTGTCTATTCTAGTTCAGACAGTAGGATAGATTTATTCTTTTGTGTATTCTACTAGATGCCCTGTCATGACCCGGATTTCCCACCATCGGGAGTCGTGATGGCGCCTACTAATAGGAGCTAGGCAAGCTAATTAATTTAACACTTCTCTTAACAACATTAACCATATAAGGAAAGACGAGATAATTAACATAAAAGCGGAAGTCTTAAAACATATATAACTCAAAACCAAATGCGAAAGTTTAACATTTCTCTACCCATGACTGGTGTCACTAACTTACGAACTACTAAAGAGTGCTAAAAACAAGTCTGAATAGAAGTACATCGATGTTTGTCTCGGTACAAGGAAAACAAACTAATAACATAGAAGGGACTCCGGCCTGCGAACGTCAGCTAGGATACCTCGAAAGTCCCTGGACTGAAGTCAGCTCCCGATCAAATCCTACTGCTGAGGCCCAAAAGCTGCTCCTAAATCTGTGCAAAAAGATGCACAGAGTGTAGCATCAGCACAACCGACCCCATGTGCTGGTAAGTGCCTAGCCTAACCCCGGCGAAGTAGTGACGAGGCTAGACCAGACTACCAGATAAACCTGTGCAGTTATGAAATATATTGCGGAAAATAAACAGGAAATAAGCAGCTACAAACGGAGGGGGGAAACATGTTGTGGGGAGGCAACAGTTAAAACAGGAAGTCTAAGCTTAAAGGATAGAACAACCAACAGAAGCTTAAATCCGGAATAAACACAATTAAGCTATAGTTTGTTGCGGCGCGCAACCCGATCCGATCACATACAATACTGTTGCGGCGTGCAGCCCGGTCCTCAATCATATAGTGTTGTTGCGGCGCGCAACCCGATCCTCAATTATATAGTGTTGTTGCGGCGTGCAACCCGAACCATATATATATAAAACATCCAAACCTCAGCCAATCGACAATCCCGATTAAGGGGTAAGGGGGAGGTAACAACTGGTGACAGCAACCCCGGCAAGGGGAATATAACAATGCAACTAAATCCCGGCAAGGGAGAAAAATCAACAAAAACAAATAACACGTCCCGGCAAGGGAGTAATCATCAACTCTTTCACTTTCTTACACTTCTCACTGAAATTCACCTTAACGTTCGAGCCATCGCTCCAAGAGTCATTTCAAAATCTCTGTCTCATGCTCTTTACAGTATATAGAAATCATCGAACAAGCATGGAAGAATCAGAACGATTCAGGATAATGTCAATATAAGAACACACGGTCATGCTAGACACCGGTGTATAGATACTCGTCACCATGCCTATACACCGCACTCGACAAATAGCAATTAGCAAATAAGACTCTACTCCTATTCCCTCAAGCCAAAGTTAGACCAAACACTTACCTCAAATGCTCCAAAAATCAACTCAAGCCTCTAGTGTAGTTTTACCCCTCGAAATCGGCTCCAACTCAGTCAAATCTATGAAATAATGACTTTACAATATTAATAATAGCTAAACAAACTAAACCCAATGCCTAAATATGAATTTCCAAGCTTTCTTCCAAAAATTCCAAAATCGACCTCGGGCCCGCTTGGTCAAAACACGAGGTTCGAACCAATTCCATGTCACCCATTCCCGCACGAGCCGGGATATACAATTTATTTTCAAATTCGACCCCAAAACGAGGTCTAAATCAAAGAAAATTGAAAAGCCCTAATTCTACCCCTTTCCCCAATTCTTACCATGAACTACATGATTTAGGTCTAGGAATTTGATAAATGATGATAGAAAATGAAGAAAACGAGTTAGATAATACTTACCCAAGAAGCTTTGGTGAAGGATAGCTCTAAAAATCGCCTATGTGCTGTGGAGAAGATGAACTCGTGTGTTTTTGGTGAAAAATCCCGTTACTGGTCTGTTTTTAGGCTTTAAAAATAACTGGGCAAATTTGCCCTACGCGATCGCGGAAATAGGGATGCGATCGCGAAAGGTCCCACTGATGGTCATCGCGATCGCGTGGATGGTAACGCGAACGCGTAGAAGAAATACTGGGGGTCCAAAAGTTTGGTCTATGCGAACGCGAGTCTACTGGTGCGAACGCATTGAAGGAAATGCTGAAGCTATGCGATCGCGTGACCGAGTACGCGAACGCGGAAGAGGAAAAAGCCAAAGGAACGCGAACGCGGGCTGAAGATTGCGATCGCGAAGGAGGGAACAACTGTGCAAAAATTGCAGATTTTCTGCAACTTTCTCTAAGGCCAAAACATCCCGAACCACCTCCGAATCACTCCCGAGCCCTCGGGGCTCCTAACCAAACACACACACTAACTCAACAACCTCATACGAACTTAACCGAGCGATCAAATCGCCAAAACAACATCAAAATCAATGAATCAACCCTCAAAATCATCATTTTTCATTCTAACTTCATAAACTTCAAATCTTTGATATTCAGGTCTGAAACACGTCAAATGACGTCCGATTTCAACCAAATTTCATAAAAAGTGCTTAAACCATATATAAGACTTGTACCGGGCATCGGAACTAAAATACGAGCCCGATACCACAGTCTTTTAATCAATTTTCATTTCCATTTTCCTTAATAATTTCAGAAAAATAATTTCACAGAAAAATTCTNTATGGCAGCCAACTCCAAATCATGAACAGGGTAGTTCTTCTCGTGGGGCTTCAACTGACGAGAAGCATAAGCAATAACTCTACCCTCCTGCATCAATATACAACCAATCCCAACTCTAGAAGCATCGCAATATACCGTATATGAACCTGAAGCTGACGGCAAAACCAATACCGGAGCTGTGGTCAAAGCTGTCTTGAGCTTCTGAAAGCTCTCCTCTATGTGAGGTTTACACTGATCATTGCAGCTTACAGCACTTGTTCAAGCAGAGAGATCTCAACTTGAGGCAGCGTTGATGGCTTGAGCTACTGAAGGACTATGACATCACCATTATTTATCATTCGGGCAAGGCAAATGTAGTCGCGATGCCTTAAGCAGGAAAGCGGAGAGTATGGGTAGCTTGGCATTCATTCTAGCAGAGGAGAGGCCACTAGCCTTGGACATTTACTCCTTAGCTAACAGACTTGTGAGGTTGGATATTTCAGAGCCCAGCCGAGTCCTTGCGTGTGTTGTTGCTCAGTCTTCATTATTGGGGGAGATCAAGGCCCGGTAGTTCGAGGATCCGCATTTGGCAGTTCTCAGAGAGACGGTGCTACAGGGTAGTGCCAAGGAGGTTTCTATTAGCGAGGATGGCATATTGCGACTCCAGGGCCGCCTATGTGTTCCTAATGTTGACGGTCTGAGGGTAGAGGGATTCTGGGACGAGGGCACACAGTTCGCGGTATTCCGAT
>NW_017676593.1:0-42414 GCF_001879085.1 Nicotiana attenuata
CCGAGGATCAAGATTCAACAAAGAACAATATCAACCGTACGTCGAAGATCGGAGGAACATTTCAAGGCATAACATACCTCGGAATGATCGAAGAGCAGATTGAGGCCAAAGTTCCCGGGGATTCGTGAGCAAAATCGGGTTTGATAGGCACTCGGGACCGGTGGAGGCACCTAGATTATCAGAATACAATTTCAGTATTGACGCCTCGGATATCGTCTCAGCCATTGGCAAAATTAGAGATACTAAATGACCCAAGCCTATACAGACCGATCCTTCTCAGAGGAACCCCAACTTAATGTGTAAGTATCATGGTACTCACGGGCATAGGACCGAGGATTGCAGGCAGCTTAGAGAGGAGGTAGCCCGATTGTTCAACGAGGGGCACCTTCGTGAATTTCTCAGCAACCAGGCCAAGAACCTTTTCTTAGAAAGAGATGCAAACAAGAAGAATGAACCTGAAGAACCTCATTCACATGATCATCGGTGGAGTCGACGTCCCACAGGGACCTATATACAAACGTACCAAAGTATCCATCACAAAGGAGAAACGGAGTCGGAGCTATGTGCCCGAGGACGCGCTATCATTGTGTGACGAAGAAGCAGAGGACGTATCCCAGCCTCACAACGACTCCTTGGTAATCTCTATCCTTTTAAGTAAAGTTCAGGTTAAACGTGTTTTAGTAGATCCAGGTTGCTCTGCGAACATAATCACATCGAGGGTCGTGAAACAACTCGGCCTGCAAAATCAGATTATACCTGCTTTCGGGTGTTGAATGGCTTGAACATGGCAAGTGAAAAAACGAAGGGAGAAATTATCTTGCCAGTAAACGTAGCCGGGACCGTACAAGACACCAGGTTCCATGTCATCGAAGGTGACATGAGGTATAACGCACTCATCGGGAGGTCATTGATACACAACATGAGGGCAGTGCCTTCGACTCTCCATCAGATGATGAAGTTCCCGATAGAGCAAAGAGTGAAAACAATCCACGGAGAACAGCATGCTGAAAAAGAGATGTTTGCAATCGAGGAAGTGGTGTCGGTACCAGAACCCTTGACCCCGGAGAAGTCGAGCCCCAAAGGTAAATAGGTGGCTAAGTAGCAATCACTGCTCCAAGCCTAGACAGAAGCAGGATAACAGGTAACCGAAGGCGAAGAAGGGAACTCCCTAGCTCCTCGTACCTTCGTTGTTCCCGAGAAGCTCGATGCTACCAAGTCAACCGCTTAAGAGAAAGGTACACCTGGGAACGGGATTAACCCCCGAACTCTGGAAAAACTTATTTAGTTTCTTATTAATAATATGGATTGCATTGCTTGGTCCCATTTAGATATGACAGGGATTCCGCCGGAAATCACCACACATAGGCTGAGCAACAGTCCCGGTTTTAAACCAGTAAAACAAAAAGGGAGGCCCTCAGTTCAAAAAGCCTTGTATCAACATCCAATCAACAAGATGTTCGAAGAATAAACAGGTAAAATAACGAAAGCCTCTATTGATGATATGACTGGTTAGGTCCCTGTGCGCAGATGACCATTTTTATTCACTTGCAGGAAACAGTCAACGTTTCAGGGTTGGCACGGGTAAGTTTCTCGGCTTCATGGTGTCAAATTGGGGCATCAAAATCAGCCCGACCAGGTCAAGGCTCTCGAAGATATCACGATCGCGGATAGCAAGATAGGACCGCATTAGGCCCTCGGAGTCGTTGGTAAAAGATCTTACAAGATAGAAGCTTTCAAAGGTTCGCGATCTCGAAGACACCCCTTCGTGCACGAAGAACATAGGTTTTACAGCATGCGTTGCACTCTTTTTCCCCTGGCTCGGATTTTGTCCCTAATGGGTTTTATCGGCAAGGTTTTTAACGAGGCAACAACTATGTGCTGCCTAAGGAAAGCTCGACAGTATCCAAGGTTTCTTTTTAATCAACCCCAGATACTGGGGGGAATCACCCTCGGAGGTTATATTTTCAAGAAAAATACTTCATTCCTAAGAGAACCTCGGTAGGAAAACCTTTTAATGGGCCAAACGGTCAGATGAACCGTGTCCATATAGTAGTCATGCCCTGACAACAAAGCATGTACACATGTATCAATTTTGTTAATATAAAAAACACTTGGTGTTTCAAAGAAGTCTACTATTACACGAACTCTACATCCTGCGGGAAACGGCTTAAGAGCCAAAGCATTGAAGCACCCCGAATACCGAGGACTGTCATCGACAGTCAGTACACCCGAGTCATCGAAAATTCGGATTAATAAGACCTCAAAGAGGCACCCCCTCGAAACAAAGGCCAAGGCCAATATACTCGGGGACTAACTTCTCGAACAAATTCGCAAAATTATCGGGAAACAAGTCCAAGTGACATACCCGAAGGCTACGGCCATACTAAAGACTACGGTCATATAAAGGCCACGACCATACTAAAGACCACGGTCTTATGAAGGCTACGGCCAAATAATGTTGCTCGGAGACAACCGACTTTCGCTATAAATTAAAGGCCTTCAAACACTTTGTAAAAACCAGTTAAATCAGGCTACCCTCGGCAAAAGCAAAATATAAAGGGCTTCGATAAATTCAGCCCTCGAAAAATCCAAGGGCTTCGATGACATCGGCCTTCGGAAATACCTCAAGAGGTATCCGATTATGTTTACACAAACAAATTACTAATAAGGTTCCAATATGTCAAACCTTCGAAAAAACCTACGGGTGCAAAAAACACATGCCAAAGCATAATTAAAATTTCACTAAGTCTTTTAAGACGAAATGAGGGAAAAATTATATAGCCATTCTAAGAGGCCGAATCAGCCCAACTTAATGAGTCTAAGGGCCGATATATAAGAGCCCAAGGGCTAACTTAAAGAGCCTAAGGGCCAACTTCGAAAGTCCTAAGGACCAAAAACGTATTATACGAGACCCCGTTCTCACTCAACCCGGACTCAAGAGTCACGGTATCCCAAGCTTTAGTCGGATCGATTTAAACTTAGCTCAATGACTACTATCTCTATCAACAAGGATCTAAGGGTTTATTATATCCCGAGCCTAAGGCCATCTCAGGGCCAATCATTCAAGTTATGCAAAAGAGGCATTCCATAAATCAAAACAGTATGAAATCCAGTACAAGTCGGAAATGAGATGAAGAGTTCCTATTATATTTCCAAAAGATGGTTACAGGGAATGTTTTCACAAGGGATACCTACACAAAAACAAAACAAGGAAACCTAAAACTACTTCGGAGTCACACCCCCGGCAGTTGCATCCTCGAGAGCCGCTTCTTCAAAATCCTCATCCTCGGAGACTTCACCTTTGTCTCCCCCACTCTCGGAGCCACTGGCTGAATCATCCTCGTCAGAAAGCAGAGTGGCAGCCTCTTCTTCCAAAATCTTCGCCTTTTCAATATCGGCTGAGAGATCGAAGCCGCGAGAATGCACCTCCTCGAGGGTTATCCTCTGAGATTGACGCCTAGCATGGTCAAGTGCACTCGATAACTTGACTTCTGCTGCAGAAGAGATCTTTTTTGCCGAGCATTAGCTGTTTCCGCATCAGCTCGGTACGAAGATATAATTGCCTCAGCATCAGATCTGGCCTTAGCCAACTCAGCAGCGGATTTGGCTTTAAGCTCCTCGATGACGTGGCCTCGAGCTAGGCTCTCCTCCTTCACACTTTGGAACTGAAGTTCGAGGGAAGCCAACTCTTCTTGAAGATTTTCCTTCTCGGAGGCGAGATTATCCATGCTTTGCCTCCACCCCAAGGTCTCGTCCTCTTTTATTTTAAGCTCCTCCTGAAGCTGCGCCACCAAGTCGGCCTTCTGATAAAACTGCAACATTAAAGGTATTAGACGTCAAGACAAGCAATTCATAACCGGTCCTCAAAAGCTATATTCCTTCTCGACATACTCGTTCCGTCCTTGGCAAGCCTGTGTCAATTCAACTCGAAGATTGCTGATCTCCTCCTCTTTCTTAACATAGAGGATTTGAAGATCGTCCCTCTCTTTCGAGATCTTTTTAAGCTCAGTCTCACATTGAGCAAGATCGGTTCGGGACTTGGAAAATGCCTTTTTATGGAGCACCACGACCTTTATAAAAATGGATTAAGAAATAGCAAAAGCGCAAGCGTAGGCATAACAAACAGGGAACTCACTTGTTTGAAGAGTCTACGAGCCTCATCGAAAATGAAAGAAGCGTCTGGGTCGGGGCATCTTCAAGCCCTGCAAGGCATTCTCGAAAGATGTTGCTTCCACTTCAGAAGACCTCATGTTCTGAGCATCTTGGATTTACCCATCGGAAAACTCGGGGCCAAGAGGTGAGTCATTGACATTGATTACCCCAAATGATACACTTGGGGCGTTCTCTTTATTTTGAAGAGGCTCGAGACAGGGCCGGTCGGCCTCACCCTCCAGATGGCCTCCTAGGCGAGGTGCCTTTTTTCTGCACGACAGCTCGGGGGCTTTATTTGAACTCCCCTCGGAGATTTCCTCGATTCTGGAATACGCTGCATTGACCTTCACCGGCTCGACGGACTTCTAAGCACCGATATTTCTTTCATGGGCTACTAATAGGCAGTCATCATCTTCTTCTTCCTTCTAATCTCGAAGGCGTTGGACCGTTTCCGGAGATAAGGCCGCTGTATCAACCTTGGACCTTCGAGCCACGCTCTTCTTAGGCTTCATGGGATTGGCGGGCGATTCTCTTTTTCTCTTTCTTTCTTTAGGAGATTTCGGAACCTTTTCTTCATCATCCGGGTCCGGACATAAATCAACAACATCTCCAAGACCTACATGAAACTGAGGTAAGTATCCCATGGCAGAAGTACAAGAAAACAAACAAAAGGACTCACCGTGGTTGTTGGCCTTCCATCGACCCTTGGCCAGATCTCGCCAACAACGCTTCGAATAAGAGGAGGCGGAGGCCAGCTTTCGGACCCAGCCCTTGAGGTCGGGACCCCACCAGGAAACCAAGTAGCGGCTAAACCATCGTAAAGGGGTTAGACCAATGAAAAATATAAAGCCGGGAAAGGAAAAGAAAGTAGGGCATAAGAATGCTATGCACTCATGTTTCATGTTCCACTCTTTGGGGAACGACATCCAATCGGCGGGAATTAGATCGAAGGTGCTGACTCGAATGAATCGACTCATCCATCCACGGTCTTTGTTCTCATCGATACTAGAGAAGAGAGATTTTAAGGATTGGCGTTGCAATTTTATCAAACCCCCACGATAAAGTTGGGGACTGTACAGTCTGATCAGATGATCGAGGGTAAAAGACATCCCCTCAACTTGGCTCGAGAAGAACCTGATTAAGTAAATGATTCACCAGGAGGGATAGATCTGGCCAAGCGTCACTCGATATCGTTGGCAAAAATCAAGAATAATTGGATTTGTGGGACCTTAAGCCGGAATTGCAGGACCCAACGTAAATGGGTATGTATATACTCTCAAGTACCCCACTTTGTATGTGGTGATGTCCTCCTCGGAGGAAGGAATCACTATTTCTTTATTATCCCACTTGCAGTCCTCCTTTACTTACCCGAGATCGGCCTTGGTCACCAAAAAAACATATCGAAACATGGGCTCGTATCTGCCTGGTGTCGATGCAGGTTTCTCGATTTTGAAATCGGATGTTATTTCACATGGCGGGGGGATGCACTCCTCAATACGAGGGGGCACTACCGGTTTACTCTTGGTCGATCGTGAAGATGAAGAAGCTTTTCTTTTTGGGAAACCGGTTTAGAGGTTTTAGCCATCGCAATGCGGAGGATCCAAGAAAATGAAGAGTGTTGATAGTAAAGAGAAGGGAGAGTTCAAGAAAGTTGAAAAAGGCTAATGAGACTTTGAGAACAATGCGAGGGTAAAGTTTTTAAGGTTGTGAAATTGGTCTATTTATAGAGGTCATTTAAGCGAGCTGAGGAAGCCAAAAGGCCGATCGTCAGCCGCCTCCAATTAATGATTTTGGGACTCGCACAAAAAGCAACTTTTTAGTCGCTGATGTCACGATATTGACATCAGGGCCAAGGCATCAAGGATTAATTCGTCAAAAATCATAAAGGGCAGCCTATTAGTCGAGTTCGAGCAGAATATCCATGCGATTATTAAGACCAAGGGCTATCTGAGTTTGAGGAGTATCTCGCTCGAGAACTGTGAAAAAGGACTATGGGCTATCCTTATTACAAGTTCGAGCAAATACTGCAAATCCCAAGGGCTACCCGAGTTGGAGAAATTTCTCAATCAGGGACTACAAAAAGATCTAAGGATTAATTTCTTTCGAGATCTCACTCTCACCTAACTCGAGCTCGGGATTCACGATGTTACGAGTTCACATTTGAGCTCAGCTCGAGGATTAACGAGAACCTCGAGGGGTATTATATTGATCAATTAAAAAACCTAAGGGTTTATTATGTCCTGACCTCGATATTTTGGCTAGCCATTAAAACCATATAATCAAGTCTTTTACGAATAAAGATAGAATAAAACTCAGCTTGGACCGAAAGTTATACAAGGATCCTTTTATACTTTCAAGAATGGTTTACAAAGAATAGCTACGGCACCCACGAAGGATACTTACACAGGAATAAAGAAGCAAAAAAGAAAAGCCAAAGAACCTAATCCACTTCTAAGACCACGTCCTCGAAAGCATCGTCTTCGGAAATCGTCTTCTCGGGGGCACCATTTCAGATCTTTGGAAACATTTATATAGGGCAGAAGGCCCTCGGTGGATGTAATTATATCTCCAGCAGTCGAGATTGAGCATTCCATTGAAGCTTTGGGCCACAATACATTAAGAAAGAACAAGTAAAAGGAAAAACCAAAAGGGGTTGCAATATGCACGAGCAACAATCCAAGAGTGTTCATCCTCGGAACTCTGTTCTGGTATGGGATGCAAAAGTTAGTAGATAATAGTGCCACCTCATTCCATGGAAAGCAAAAGGAATGAAGTGCCACACCAGGTTGAAGTTAAAAGAGATGAGCAGCAGTGTAAAGTTTGCATATCTTCTGATAAGGGAGGGATTCGATGCCTTTCTCGCGTTGTCACGAGCCGAAGCTTTGAAAAAGGAAGCCTTGGCGTAACTGATAAAGTCGCTGCCATGTGACCTTGTGGCCATATATTTGAACCATGGAAATAGGTGATTAGAGGAAGGTAAAGAAGGGAAATGACTAAAAGTAGATGAAGAAGGAATAAGTGTAGTTTGTGTTCAGCCATGTAGCCTCTTATTTATAGGAAGCCGGTAACGGGACCGGCGGCGCAAGTGGCAGACAAAGGCTGAAACGTATTTGACATCTTGGGGAAGCACGCTGACATGACATTTCCGATCACTTCAAGCGCCTACGTCACTGGCATGAAATCATCATGAATGGTTCGGGAAAATCGAGATTCAAATCGTTTCTTATCATCTTATTCTAAGAAAGCGGGGACTATCTGTATACGGTAGATCAGAGAGCTTGATTTCTAAGGTTAGATCACACTCCGAGTCCGAGTTCTGGAAGCTCGAATTAAGAATCAAGCCGGGCCCGGATGAGCGCACCTCGAGAAGCAAATCGGGGACCCATCATGATCTGCCTCGAGGGCTGTACAATTGCGACAACACTCAAGAAAGGGCGAGAATTTCTCAAAGACACGTGGGTCGGGGCATAAATTATAGGATAAGATTTTTACGAAATAATACAAGTCCGTACTAGGTTGTTATACAACTGTACCAATAGAATTCTTAACCATAATTGGAAATGTACCATATTAGGGTTTTCCCCTTCTATATAATGGGACCCCAATCTTTGTAAATCATATCTCATTCTCTGCAATAGAACATTCTACTCTACTTTTCTTGTTTAACGTGCTCAACAATTGTTCTTCAGCTTTATTGTCTTCACTTTATTGTTCATACTTTATTGTTCTTAGCTCACCTCAAGGCCCCTGAGATAATCGAGCTCGAGGTCCTTATTGCTCTAACAACACTGGTTTGGTTCATCAATTCTTCTTACTTAAACTTAATATTATTCGTACATTCACTAGTATTGGAATAAATCACATGTCTTTAAAACCGCAAATCATATTTAATTATTATTCATATTTTTCGAGGTAAACAATATTATTGCTAATATGTAAATTCTAGGTTAAATTAAACAATTTTGTAAAAGAACGTCCTTCGTTGGCTCTTTATCCTTCCATGTTTCATGATCTAATTGAATGTGAATACTGTTTGACCAAAAGATGTTAAACCCTTTGATTAAACCAATTTATGATAAGAAGAGGGGTGAATCTTAGTTAAGAATAATAAAATCTAGATCAAACAATATATGAAGTAGACAAGATAAATGATGTTAGATAATACGTTTGAGTCGATTAAATGCTCATAGATGCAACAACATATATGCGCAATAAATCTAAGTAAATGCGATCGGCACAATCAAAGAAAGTTGCTACCCAAGTATTGAGATCTTCCGGAATGCTTCTTTCCTTGATATCAGTGTGGAAAGAAGAGAGATATGAGATGACTGAGGACTTGTTGGATCTTGTCAATATAGAACAACAATGAATACTTGAGTTTTGCAATCAATGAATAAGGCCACTTTAGTATATTCTTTCAGATAAATCTTTTTACAAAGTGTTCTTTTGTCTCTTGTTCGGATCCCCCCTTCTTTACTAACTCTTCATATTTATAAGGGACAATTTCTCAAGACACCCTAAAAGTGTAACATAATGAATATTCGAAAAGCATATTCTTACTGTCTCCCTCTAAGTTTAAATTATCGTTAACGTCTTATTTCGGCTGACCGCTCTTGATCGTCTTCCTTTGCCATAACGACCATCAGACGTTGTGTTATAGTAACCTCATTTCGTGCCTTACTTAACAGCTGTCGTTGTTGCCAACTTTGGACCCATACAGTTAGTCCGTCTGCTTGTTGAGGTCGTGGCCCTGCACGTCCTTGATAAGAGGACATCGCGTATTTCCGTTGGAGAATTTGGCTGTTGAATTACGCTGGTTTAGCCAAGGCCGAGAGGGCGACGCGTTTGCGGAACCCTTGTTGGTGCAGCTTATCGAGATGTGACATCACTCCTACGTGCGTCATCATTACGCACCTTCCCGAGACAGCGACTGATTGCTTGTTGCTTTGGTTTTAGAGCCATTGGTAGCATTCCGCTTCGATTCTCGCACCACCCAACCCTATATATAGGTGAATGTTTTGTTTTTTCAAGGACTTTTAGCAATTTCCTTTCTTGTGTATACATTGCCTCCTTTGATCATCTCTTCTTGGGTCTTTAGCTCAGTTTTCATGGTCTTTCTTCTCATCTTTTCCGTTCAATCACCATTCCTCATTTTATGTTTCACCAACATACCTTCTATTATCAAGATGCCCAGAACGCACCGATCACACGAAGAAATTTCCGACGCCGCTCCGTTATCCATGGCACCTCCTTTCGGTGGCGAGGATATAGCAGTTGAGGAAGGGGACAACTTTCCTACCGTAGAGGAGATACTCCCAAGAAACCCTATGTCCCGGAATGATTTTGACAAAGAACCTGCCTCTTCGCCCGTTCCGGTGGTCTCTGAAACTGAGCAAGCTCACATAAATGGCCTCTGGTCTACGTACAACATTCCTCCCCATGTTGAGATGGTTCCGGCTAGGAGGGACCTGTGAGCACGTGATTTTTGCCCGACCCAAAATACTTCTACAGAATCTCACAATAGATTTTTGTAGGTCATTTTAATTTTGTAGAACTTTTAGGAATATTTGTTCAAGTGTTTGTACTTTTAGTTGCATTTCTGCATGCATTAAAAGCATAGAAAATACCCCAAAAATATCAAAATTCCATGCATTGCATATTAGATTAATTAATTGTTATTAAAATAAAAATCACAAAAATGTCATTCATTTTACATTTTAGCCTTTAATGCTAACTTAGTAATTTTCTCTTTATTTTAACTTAGGATTAATTAATTTTGTAATATTACAAACAGATAATTAGCTTGATTTTATAATTTAGGATAACTTAGGATTAAATTTAGGATTTAATTAATTTAGTTAGGATTTTTATTAAAGAAAAGAAAGATAAAAGAAAGAAAACAAAAAGGAAAAAAGCTGTTTCGATTAGGGCCACACAAAAGACCCAATTTAGTGGCCCAAAATCCCTTTTGACCCATGTTCCGCCCAGCCCACTCCCTATGCCCGGTCCAGCTCGCCCCACTAACCAAAACGACGTCGTTTGGCGTCGTTTAATCCTAGCCCTTCATTCCTGATGATCTAACGGACCGAAATTACCCCCCATTTCCCTTAAATATGTCCGAACGGGCCCCCTCCCAAACCCTAAATACCCCAGTTCATTCCTCTCTCAAACTCTCTCTAAACACATAACCCTAGCCGCCTTGTAACCCTTCACCGTCCGCCGCCTTTCGCCGCCGAAAATTGCCCCACGGCGGCAACTATACCCCAAATTCGGCCAAAATAGCACCATGCAATCCTCAATTCCTCATTCCCCCCTCTTACCAAATTCCTCACTAGTTTTCCCTAAACCCAGCCGAATCCATTTAATTTCAGATCTAGTGACATGCAAAAAACCTAAGTCCCATGCCTTCAAGTTTCCAAGGACGATTTGGCCTAAAACTGGTGTTAATCGTTTGTTCTCAACAAGAACATTCGATTAACACTAATTTCGGCTTAAATCGGAGAAGGCCGGAGTTTCATTTGAGCCAACCGCCCATCCGCCTAGTCTAGGTATCTCTACTGCTCTGTTCCTCCTTCTATTTCCTTATTTTTTGTTTCTTCTTCTTTGCCTTTATTTCTTCTCTCCTTCTTTACTCTGTTTTCTTTTACTTTCCTTTCCTTTTGACCGAAAAATGAAGAAATTTAGGTAACCATAGTCTATGGATTGTTAGGATTTTCTCATGCTTAGTCAGTAGGTTTTAGGGTTCATTAATCTGTGTATTTTTGCTTCAGTATTTCAATTTTACAATTGTTCGATTAGGTTTGTTAATTTGGCTTAATTCATGCCTACTTAGCTTAATTCTTAAATGTTAATCAGTGTTTAGCTACTTTGTTGTTTGAATTATTTGGTTAGTATGCATAATCGCCTAATTAGTTTAGTTTAATTAATGGCTGTTTAATTAGCCTAAGGTCAGTTTTTACTTCATTCAGTGTTTGTGTTTTAAACATTTCAACATTAATTGAAATCTGGGGGGGGGGGGGGGGAAGGGGGGGGGTAAAGGAATCAAACAATAACTTAGGGGGTCATTTTGAGGTTTGGACAAATAGAAATTCAAATAAGGCCATGTGAGAAGGTTCTAGAATATGGGCAGCTGGCCCTATTTTGTTAGCACAAAATGCCGAAGCCAATGAGGGTTCTGTTAAAAGATGCTCTTTGTGGCTGAAGGTAATAATTTCCTTATCCTTTTCAGCACATGGCATTTTTACAACTATAAATAGAACCTTTCTCATTCATTATAGGTAGAGATTTCAGAACCCTAAAACACTCCAAAAGGTTCGGCACTGTTTTATTGGTAGCTGGTTTTATTTCTTCTGATTTTCTTGAGCAAGAACTTAGAAAAAACTTTCTCTGGATTTCTGGTTTCCCGATTCAAAAGATGGACTGATATATAGGCTGTTGATTACTGCTTAGTTGTTCTCGCTCAGTCAAGTTTTGTTAGCTCTCAAGTTTGGCCTTTATTTGGTCACCTTTTCTTCTATTTGTCCTAGCTGATAGGTATGTAATCTATTTTCTGTTCAGATTTTCATTAAAATATAGATTCAAAGATATGATTTGCTTCTGCTACACCTATGTTTAAACTTTGTGCATCAAAGAGGTGTGTTTCTCCTGTTTGCTGTCAAATCTATCTACTATTTGCTTTATACCATGGTACATGAATTCTATGTCAATTGTGATTAATGATTGGACTGCTGTAAATCTAGCTAAGATATAGTTGTTTGATTGCAAGTTGAAGTAAGCTAGTACAAGTTCAATCCGTGAATGAAGCAAGATTGATTGGTATTTTAGCATCTGCTTTTTTTTTTAAAGAATTGAATTAGAGCGTGAGTTGTTTTCTTTCAGGAGTCTGATTGGATGGGAATGTTGTTGTGAAGTCTGTAGTAGTTTAAATAATATGAGCTTGATTTAAGCTAATGACATGAACTACAAGCATTAGTATGATTTAACTTCTGGTGTTTTGAATTGCTGTTGGCTCTTGTTTGTTTATTGCTGTAAATTTGTGATGCTTAGGATTTAGTAAACCTTCAGTTCTTTGAAATAACACTGAAAGAAGTTATTGGCATGTCTTTTCTATGATTTTTCCTTGTGTGTTGAAATCATGAAAGGTTATAATCATTTGAATCCTAACTGTTTGTTTCATTTGTTTCAATTGTGATAAGTTGGATGCAGATTTGCAAGCTAGCTCTGTAACTATCCTTGTAAATGCAAATACTGTTTTTTTGGAATTATAAAATCACATGGGCTGGAATAGATTGCCTTAGCAGAAGATCGGGGTGCTTTTTTTTTTTCTATGAAGCCACCACTGATAATTAGCAAGATACAAGGATTGTTGAGTTATTATGATTAGAGTTGTGTAAATTTATTTTAATTATCCAATTTGTATAATTTGATTTAATTACTCTTTGGTATGGTTAGTTAGTATTTAATTTCCAGGATTTATTCAATTGTTGTTAAGTGTATTCGAGAGGATCAGTAGGCCTTAGTAGCAATTGGTCCAGGCATTGGCCCAGATGGGTGGCCTGGTCAGAATCACCTCTGGCGTGGTTTCTGGACCCTCTCCTCATGTTCTGGGCTTAGTTTCGTGGCCCAAACAGTGTCAGCGTTTTTGTTCTTTAAAAGCTTGGATCAAATGGTTTATGGGGCTTTCTGCGGGCCCAATTTGTCCTAGAATACTTAAAAACACCATGTCTACCTAATTACATTCAACAATTTTACCCATCAGGTTTTTGTTAATATATAAAATGGGTTTTAATACAAAGGGCTTGTCTTTAAGAAGCTGGGCCTGGTCTTGGCCCAATTGAAGCCATTGAGGCCGCCTGCCCCCTTGTCTTCATTCCTGGGCTCAATTTCGAGCCTAGTTCCTATTTTTCCTTTTAAAGATCTTTAGATAATATTGGGCCTACTGCTGGCCCAGTTCTCCCCAAATATTCAAGGGCCTGGTTTATCCTCCAATACAAACTTACAATTAGTAGCCCTTTATAACTCCAAATTTAGTTTAATAATGAACTTCGTAGTTTGCTTTAGGCACGATTAATAATAAATTATCATAGCTACGGGTACGGTTCCCGTAACGTAGTTATGGTACATAATTTCCAAATTCGGGGATAAATTTATGTGACCCGGTCACAACTTCTAATTTTGTTAATAATTTAAACACGTTGTAGATCGTGGGTACGATTCCCGTGACCCGATTTGCAATGTGTACCAAACAAACAAGTGACGACAATCGTAACTTGTTCTAGAATAATTTCATAAATGTTAAAAGCGGTTAAAGGGAAAAAAATGCACATAGGTTTTAAATATGTATTAAATCAGATAATAGGCAGACATTAATAGTTGAGCGACCGTGTTAAAATCACGGAACCCGGGAATGCCTAACTCCTTCTCCCGGGTTAACAGAATTCCTTACCCGGATTTCTGTGTTTCGCGAACTGTATAACAGAGTCAAACTTCCTCGATTCGGGATTTTAAACCGGTGACTTGGGACACCAATAATTATCCTAAGTGGCGACTCTGAATAAATAAATAATCCCATTTCGATTAGTGTCACTTAAATTGGAAAACTGCCTATCCCCTCGGGAAAAAGGAGGTATGACAGCTCTTGCGACTCTACTGGGGATCAGAACCCAGAATCTCTGGTTTAGGGTTCAAGAATTCGAGCTTAGAATAATTGTTATATTTGGTTTTTATTTACTGTCTGATTTTTATTACATGTTTGGGTCTAGTGTACTAAATACTGCTTTTTACCGCTTTGATATTATTTGGACTGTATATACACTGCTGCGAAACCCTTCTCTTCTAATCTTCTAGGAAGTGCACACTGGCGTGACTTCTTTTCTGTTAGTGTCATACCCTAATTGAGAACGAGGCTCGGATCAGTTACAAAGCCGGATGGCCTTTTGGTTCCCGGTACATAGCCCCCCCGGCCCGAGTTGTCCGCTTGGGTAAGCCAGGTCTAGAACAATACACCCAGGTTTTAAACCTAGAATAACACAGCCTCATGCTGGATCCCTAGTAGGAACGCTTGTTTGCATCACGTGCATTTGACTTAGGGGACTCAACACAGGGGTTGGGTCCGTCTAGGACAGGTGTACCCAAAATAACAGACCAACTTGATGCATTTTTTTCGTGCTACTTGTGCATTTATTTGTTTCGGCTTGCATGTTGACCGACTTCTAGATTAGGAAAGAAAAATCAAAAGGAAACCAAGGTTGAGTATGAGAGAGAATTTCACCCGTTTCCCAAAAATAATGTTTAAAATATTCCGAAACTCTGCCGAAATTTTGAAAAAAAGGGATTTTGAAAGAAAAAAAAAGAAAAAAAGAGGTTAGTCCAAAATGGTTTATATTTTTCGTCGCGTCAAAACTGACCGAACTACGTGGGTTTGATTCTCACCGGATGTGGGATACGTAGGCAACCCTCATCGGGTCCAGCCCCATTTTTTTTTTGTTGCAAAAATAACCAAAAACATTGAAATGTCATCATTTTTGTCATAAATAAAGTGGGTGCTGCCGTTTTTGTCTAAATAGCTGAATGTCCCGACGGGACGCCGGAAGGCTGCCTTGGCAGAAATGGCGACCTATGATTTCTTCGCCATTTTTTGGCCGCTTAGCAAACACAGCCCTAAAATCTTCCCTTTTGAGGTGCTAAAGGGCCGTATTTGCAAAAGTAGCCGTGTTTTTATTTGAACGAACTCTTTTATTGGCTTTTAACAAAAACTCACTTTGTTTTAAACCAATCACCTTAATAAATGTGCAGAATGAGCACGAGTCAAAATATACCAATGAAGGTTATGACCAAGATCCCGTTGGAGCTTCACATGTGGTGGGAAGATTTGGGTGAGCAAGGACGAGACATGGTCAACCATTACTTGGGGGGCTCACCGGATTACTGAAGATTAGGCCTAGGGAAGACATAGTAAAAGCATTGGTGACATTTTGGGACCCAGACCACAACGTTCTGCATTTCTCGGACTTCGAGCTCACACCTACTTTGGAGGAGATAGCGGGATATGCTGAGAGTATAGAGGGTCTAAGACATAAATACCTGGTTGCTCCAAGGGCTGTCACTCCACATAAGTTTATGGATTTACTAAAATAAGCAGGCAGGTCTAGTATGCAGATGTGGCAGATGGATTTTCCACTCTACGCTTTATATACCAGTGGTATGGACATATAGGAGGATTTGAAAACCCGAGAAGCGGAATCTGTAGTAAAGGGAAGCGACTAAAGTGGGAAGAGCATAGATGCTTCGCTTTCATGGTGGCATTATTAGGTCTTCTAGTGTTTCCCAAGAAAGACGGGCATATTGATCTATGGGTAGCTGGAGTCGTCAATGTTTTGATTGCCAATGCCAAGAGCACCCTCACACCTATGATATTATCTGAGATATTCCGAGCTCTCACAGTTTGCAAGGCCGGAGTAGACTTTTTCGAAGGGTGCAATTTGTTACTACAAATGTGGATGATTGAGCACATGTGTCATCGCCCTCGATACATGAACTATGGATCTACAGGGAAAAGCTGCATCGAGGAGTTTGGTACAAGGGTCGACGGGTTCGAGATGCCAGAAGGGGTCGGAGATTGGATATCCCACCTTCGTTCCATAACTGCAGATCAGATAGAATGGACGTTGGGTTGGCATCCTGCTGATGAGATTGTATACATGCCTGCCACCGGCCCTTACTTCCTCCTAATGGGTCTTCGAAGTATCCAACCCTATGCCCGTACCGGGTTTTGAGACATCTGGTAAGATGCCAAATAATCCCCAAGGACGAAGATCTTAGCGTTCATGCGATCAAGATCCGCTCTGATGGCCAATTTCCGAAAGCAGTGGTTCGCCAGATCTGGAGTGAGTGCCAATATTTGACGGCGAACACCCGAGTACGTGATTTGTCCAAGGGTGAAGTCTCGTCCGGTTACCGTGCCTGGTATAAAAAGAGTGTTGAGTTTGGAAGACCGGCTAAAAGACCCCACCTCCATGAATTTGTTGAAGCATCACAAGAACAATGGGATTGGTTGACCAAAGAAAATGAATATAGGGCCACCATAAGCAAGCTGGAAAGGCAAATCAGAGATCTTAAATTTGATAGTGGTTTGCAAGCCGCTGCAGATGAGGGTGAAAAGAAAAGGTTAGCCCAAGAAAATGAAGCCCTCCGAGCCCAAATTCAGAAGATGAAAATAGCAGCTGAGAACCCGTTCAGGAGCGGAACAGATGAAAAACTTATAAACAGTCTTAGGAGGAAAGTATGTGACTATGGGGCTGATTTGGAAAAGACTGAGGGTGAACTAGCAACGGCCCGGGCGAAGTTGGCCAAGAATACAGAAGAGCGGGCAAGTTTCGTTCAACTGCTAAAGGAAAGATATGACAAAGAAGTCACGTTTCTGAAGAAGAAGCTGACTACCCTAGAAAATGAGATGGCCCAGCAAATGAAGAATTTCAAATCAGAAAGGGAGCATTGCTATGCACTGATCGTCCAACTGGAAGAAAGCATGCAACAGTTACAGGACCAAAACAACACAGATACCCAAGTGTTGGAGGCTCGGGCACAGCAAATAGGGCGTTTGCTTCAGGAGAAAGGTGTCATCAGAACAAGGATTAAAGAAATAGCTGACTATGTCGTGATGAAGAGTAACAAATGCGAGGACATGACTAGGTCGATGTTTTTTGCTTCCGTGTTGACATTCGTTCGCCAGGTGATGGCTGACTTGGACCGTCTTCAGCAGGATATTGCACAAAGGCCCGCGCAAAGACCGGATAATGTTCCGCAGGCTCCCAGGGCACAAGTGGAATCTCTGTTAGTTTTTTTAATTGTCTAGTTTGTTTTTCCTGTTTAGAGTCTGTATGTCAGAGTCATTGTAATAGGATATCCAAAAAGATTTTATTTTAATGGAAACCCCAAAATTTTTCTTTCTTTTATTTTACATTTATCCCATGAACTACGTAATGATCTGATTCATGCGGCATCATGATACGTAGGCAATCCGCATAGGATTCGATCATAACCCTAAAATGGAAGGAGAGGAAAGAAATTGAGTGAGAAGTGAGAGTGGCAAAACAAGAGGGGAAAGAAAGTGCAAAAATAAAAGAGGAGCGACAAGAACCAAGTAAAGAAAGGAAGGAGTGAAAAGAAAAGAGAGAAGAGAAAGTGCAAAGTGAAAAGAGTTAGTTAAGGCCGGGATGAAGCATGCAACCGTGCAAATACATAATAGAAGCGGTTAACTGTTCAGGTGTATTGCATCCCAAACGTGCGGTTGCGTATCTGGTAAACTCTTAAACACTAACAAGTTTGCTATTGTTATTGAGTACAGGAAGGTGGTTGGTTTGTTTGGCATTCTGGCAAGTCACCCGTATAACACCAGGTCTAAACACAAGGCGATTATGGCTAGCAAAGAATTAGACGCAAGTGTTATTGACCGGCCAAAAGAGATGGAGGAATTTGAGTCTGGTTTGAAAGAAGAGGTATATTAGTTGAAGCACCAAATGGCCGAAATGTACCAGGCATGGATGAAGGGTCATCCTCCACCGTCATACCCCGCCAACCCTGCTTTCATCCCACCACTAGCTCAGCCTCAAGAGCCCACCATTGTTGATCTATCCCCATAACACGCACCGAGCTTCACCCCATAGCATCACTATCCTGGCACCTCTTCCCAAGCCATCCAAGCTCCACCAGCCAAAGCAACCACCCACCCTGCTCCACCGGCTGCCCCTATCTTTATAGCACCTTCGCCAGCTACCCTCCATCGATCTTCGAGTGAGACGACATTCCAAGTCCAAGATAACCAGTACTATGCCCCAGAGCCTACCTTCAAAGTCCCGGATCATTACTCTTACACTCCTCACTTTGAACTTCCTTTCGAAACTGAGAAGCCTTCCAAAAACACGGAGCAAAAGGAGATATTTAGGAAGGTAAAGAGTAGTCACTGAGAAATATGCAAGGGTTAGGTGGCCAAGTGAGTGTGGCATATAAGATCTGTGTCTGTTTCATGATGTCCAGCTACCTGCCGGATTCAAAATGCCAATTTTGACTTGTACGACGGGCATGGAGACCCCGTGGCCCACTTAAGAGGATTTTGCAGCAAAATGAGGGGTGCTGGTGGGAAAGATGAACTGTTAATGGCATATTTTAGTCAAAGTTTGAGTGGTGCAACATTAGAGTAGTACAACCGCCAGGAAAACAACAGGTGGTACACCTGGGATGACTTGGCCCAGGCTTTCGCTCGGCATTTCCCCTACAACATAGAGATTGTCCCAGATCGCCTATCCTTGACTAAGATAGAGAAAATGCCCAGTGAGAGTTTCAGGGAGTATGGTTTCCGGTGGAGAGAACAGGCTGCACGAGTCAACCCTCCAATGGAGGAAGCTGAAATGGTAGAGTACTTTCTTCAGGCCTTGGAGCCTACTTATTTTGGTCATCTGATCTCGGCCATAGGTAAGTCTTTCAATGAAGTGGTGAATATGGGAGGGATGGTAGAGGAAGGACTCAAATCAAGCAAGATCATGAGTTACTCCGCCATCAAAGCAACTACACAAGCAATCCAGAATGGCACCGGGGTGTGTTAGGGAAGAAGAAGAAATAAGATGTTGCTATGGTCGCCTCAGGATCGTGGCATGGCCCAAGGGGTTCACCATACCATTACACCCAGTCTCGATCCCAACCTCAGACCTACACCCAAACCCCATATAATCCATCCCAACACTACTACCCACCGAAAAACCCTCAATATTCCGTCAGATCACCCCAATACCACGTCCACCATGCACAGTCATATGCTTAACCCCCTCCTTACCCGCAATGGCGTGCACCAGCTCCACAAAATCCTTATCCCCCTCCACAAACATACGAAACCCTACTGGTCCAAGCTTTCGACCGAAGCCAGAGTACCGAAATAAAAGGCAGCAGCGAAAGAAAACTTTCACCCCGTTTGGGGAGTCTTATACTAGTTTGTTTCAGAGGTTGAGGTAGTTGGATGTTCTGAGGCCAATTGAGTCAAAATTACCAAATCCCCCTCCAAAGAACCTGGATTATTCCCTCAGATGCGCATATTGTTCTGATGCTCCGGGGCACGACACAGAAAAGTGTTGGCATTTGAAGAACGCCATCCAGGATCTCATCGACACAAACCAAATTATGGTCTAGAGCCCGGAAACTCCAAACATCAATCAAAATCCATTGCCAGCCCATGATGAAACGCAAATAATTGAGATAGTGTATAAGGATGGGGAGCCCGAGAAGCCTTCGAAGTCTGTCATGATGATCCGTGCAGGTGAAAGTAGTTCAATCAAAACTCCAGTTGTTACAAATGCAACATCTCCAACAGTTGAAGGCCTGACGGACAAGCTAAGCCCGCCCAATGTTAAGCCGCCTGTCTTAGTTGTGAAAGGGTTCCCACATGATGTTGAAGCAACGTAAGGAAAGCCGAAAGTGGTGGTGCCGGGGGCAGCAAGTAAGCCTGTCATAATCGTGGAAGGGGCTCAAACTGACCCTATTGTTATTAAGCTTGTGACCCAGCTGCCGATAAATAACACCAAGGCTGTTCCATGGAATTACAAGCAAGTGATAGTAACCTATAAAGGGAAAGAAGTGGAAGAGGAAGTTAATGAAACTCAGGAGTTAACTCGTTCGGGGAGATGCTTTACCCAGAGGAATTAAGGAAGGCTAAGCCACTCAAGGATAACCCGATTCTAGTGAAGAAGCCAGTCACCGAAGAGGAGGCAGAAGAATTTTTGAGGAAAATGAAGGTGTAGGATTACTCCATCATAGAACAGTTGAGGAAGACACCCGCTCAGATTTCTCTTCTATCATTGTTGATACATTCGGATGAGCACCGCCGGGCCCTCATGAAGATCCTGAATGAAGCTCATATCCCTGACAAGATCACCGCGAACCATTTGGAAAAGATTGCCAACAAGATATTCGAGACAAACAGAATCACCTTCTCAGATGATGAGTTGCCTTTGGAGGGTACGGAATACAATCGGGCTCTCTACCTCGCAGTGAAATCCGAAGATTCTATAGTCACAAGGGTGCTAGTTGACAATGGTTCCAGTGCAAACATTTGCCCTCTCTCCACTCTGCACAAGTTGAACATTGATACCGAAAGGATCCATAAGAACAGTATATGTGTACGAGGGTTCGACGGAGGGGGAAAAGATTCCGTTGGTGATATCGTGCTCGAACTAACGATAGGACCAGTTGAATTTACCATGGAATTCCAGGTACTAGATGTGGCCGTCTCCTACAATTTGCTTTTGGGCAAGCCCTGGATACATGTGGCTAAAGCAGTCCCTTCTTTCCTGCACCAGATGGTAAAATTCGAGTGGGACAGACAGGAGATCGTCGTGCATGGTGATGAGAACTTATGTGCTTACAATGACACTTCCGTCCATTTATTGAGGCCGAAGATGATAAGGGACCTTGGGTCTACCATGTTTCTGAAACAGTGACAGTTGAGAAGGTTCCAGAGGGGGAATGTATTCCAGGTCCAAAATTAGCCTCCGCATCTGTCATGGTGGCATCTGAAATGCTGAAGAATGGGTTTGTACCGGGCAAAGGTCTGGGCGCATCTTTACAAGGTATCGAGCAGCCAGTGTTTCTACCTGAAAATCTGGGTACATTTGGTCTAGGATTCAAGCCGACAGGGGACGATGTGAAAAGGGCTAAAAGGTCGAAAAAGAAGGCATGGTCACTCCCGAAGCCTATCCCACGCCTCTCTAGGTCCTTCATCAAGCCAGGGGTCGTGAAGCGCCCAGTGTCAACAGTCCCAAAGCCTGTGGTCGGCGTTGATGAAGAACTAATTGAAAGGTTCCAGAGTTTATTTGATGAGGTGAACATGGTGGAAATTGGGGAAGGCTCCAGCAAAGCGGATGTGCAGTTCGTCGGGCCAAAAGTGAAGCTTAACAATTGGAAGGCTACTCCTCTCCCTACTCGGAAGGAGTTTTGGTAGTTTTCTTTGTTTTCCTTTATGTTATCTGGGTTATTCCGGGGTTGTAATCCAGATTTTTATTTTCGCTTTTTTTGATGTACAAACCTTTCTATCCTTTATTTTCAATAAAATGCAATTTTCCTTTCTCATTACTCCTGATAGTGTCATTTTTGTTTTTTTCTTTGTACAATTCTTTTTATGCTGGATTCAATGACATGACATGCATGAGGAATTTTCGGCCAAGTCTTTAAAGCCAATCTAATTCTGAAATAATAATCCAAGAAGTAGAGTGCGATGATGAAACAGAATATGATGAAGAAGAGTCATTTGAGGAAATTAGTAAAGAATTAAATCATTGGGAAGAGAAACCCAAGCCTAATTTGAATGAAACTGAAGCAATCAATTTAGGAGATCCAGATAATGTCAGAGAAACCAAGATAAGTGTACACCTGGAACCACAAATCAAGGAAGAAATCATCAAAGCGCTATTTGAATATATAGATATTTTTGCATGGTCGTATGATGACATGCCAGGTTTGAGTACTGACTTGGTAGTTCACAAATTGCCAACTGATCCAGCATTCCCTCCCGTCAAGCAGAAGTTAAGGAGGTTCAAGACTGACATGAGTGTGAAGATCAAAGAAGAAGTCACAAAGCAGCTTGATGCGAAGGTCATTCGAGTCACGCGGTATCCCACTTGGTTATCTAATCTCAATAAAGCAAGCCCGAAGGAGAACTTCCTATTGCCAAATATCCAATTTTGATTGATAACTGTGCCAAGCATGAGATCGGGTCTTTTGTGGATTGCTATGCGGGATATCATTAGATCTTAATGGATGAGGAAGATGTGTAAAAGACAACATTCATCACGCCATGAGGAACATATTGCTACCGGGTAATGCCATTTGGTTTGAAAAACGCTGGGGCAACTTACATGAGGGAAATGACTACCATATTTCATGACAGGATACACAAGGAGATTGAGATCTACGTAGATTATGTGATCATAAAGTCCAGGAAGCAGTCAGACCATGTCGGAGATTTGAGAAAGTTTTTCCAGAGGCTCCGCAGGTACAATCTTAAGCTTAACCCTGCAAAATGTGCATTTGGTGTCCCAACGGGGAAGCTGTTGGGGTTCATAGTCAGTCGGCAAGGTATCGAGTTGGATTCGCCAAAGATTAAGGCCATCCAGGAATTGCCACCGCCAAAGAACAAGGCTTAGGTGATGAGTTTGCTCGGGCGGTTAAACTACATCAGCAGGTTTATCGCTCAACTCACGACAACTTGTGAGCCCATCCTTAAGTTGCTCAAGAAGGATGCCGCGGTCAAATGGACTGATGAGTGTCAGGAGGCATTCGACAAGATCAAGAGGTACCTATCAAACCCACTCGTGCTAGTCCCGCCGGAACCCGGGAGGCCTTTGATTCTTTATTTGACAGTCCTGGATAATTTTTTTGGTTATGTGTTGGGCCAACATGATATCACTAGCAAGAAGAATCAGGCTATTTATTATCTCAGCAAGAAGTTCACTTCTTATGAGGTCAAGTATACTCTCCTTGAAAGGAGGTGTTGTGCCTTGACTTAGGTGGCAGAAAAGTTGAAGCATTATCTGTCGTCCTACACTACTTATCTCATTTCTCACATGGATCCTCTAAAGTATATCTTTCAGAAGCCTATGCCCACAGGAAGACTTGTGAAGTGGCAGATTTTGCTCATAGAGTTTGATATTGTCTATGTGACCCGTACTGCGATGAAAGCCCAAGCCTTGGCCGATTGTTTGGCCGAGAACCCGATGGATGAAGAGTATGAGCCATTGAGGACTTACTTTCCTGATGAAGAGGTGATGCATATTGACGAGGCTGAGCAGGATGAAAAGCCAGGTTGGAAACTTTTCTTTGATGGGGCCGCTAACATGAAAGGTGTTGGAATAGGAGTTGTGCTCATTTCTGAAATAGGGCACCACTACCCTGTCACAGCCCAGCTTCGTTTCTATTGTACCAAAAACATAGCCGAGTACGAGGCATGCATTTTGGGTTTGAGGTTAGCTGTAGACATGGGAGTCCAGGAAGTACTGGTTTTGGGATATTCAGATCTGTTGGTGCACCAGATTCAGGGAGAATGGGAGACTCGAGATTTGAAGCTCATACCATATCGACAATGTCTGCAGGACCTTTGCCAACGATTCAGATCAGTAGAGTTCAGGCATATTCCTAGGATCCATAATGAGGTTGCTGACGCCTTGGCTACTCTGGCGTCAATGTTACACCATCCAGATAAGGCTTATGTTGACCCTCTCCATATTCAAGTTCGTGATCAGCATGCTTATTGTAATATGGTGAAAGAGGAACTTGATGGTGAACCTTGGTTCCATGATATCATGGAGTACATCAAGTCGGGGGTATACCTGGTACAGACCACAGGTGATAAGAAGAGAACGATTCGACACCTGACTAGTGGATTTTTCTTAAGTGGAGGAGTTTTGTACAAAAGAACTCCAGATCTTGGACTGCTGAGGTGTATAGATGCTAAACAAGCCACAACCATCATGACCGAGGTGCATTCCAGAGTTTGCGGGCTGCATATGAGTGGATATGTTTTGGCAAAGAAAATTCTTCGAGCAGGTTATTACTGGCTCACCATGGAACGGGATTGCATCAGCTTCGTGCGCAAATGTCATCAATGCTAGGTACACGGTGATCTGATTCATTCTTTGCCATCGGAGTTGCATACAATGTCCGCACCTTGGCCCTTTGTTGCTTGGGGCATGGATGTCATTGGACCAATTGAGCCGGCAGCGTCGAACAGGCACAGGTTTATTCTGGTGGCCATTGATTATTTCACAAAGTGGGTCGAAGCTGTAACTTTCAAATCGGTGACCAAGAAGGCAGTGGTGAATTTCGTTCATTCAAATCTCATTTGCCGGTTCGGAATCCCCAAGGTAATCATTACCGATGATGCTGCAATCTCAACAACCATTTGATGAAAGAAGTATGCCAACAGTTCAAGATTGTGCATCGAAATTACAACCTATATCACCCCAAGGCAAATGGAGCTATTGAGGCGGCCAACAAGAACATAAAGAAGATACTTCGAAAGATGGTGTAAGGTTCTAGGCAGTGGCATGAGAAGTTGCCTTTTGCTTTGCTGGGTTACCGCACTATTGTTCGCACTTCAGTAGGTGCAACTCCTTATTCGCTGGTGTATAGGACTGAAGCGGTTATACCCGCAGAAGTTGAGATTCCATCCTTCGGATTGTCGCTGAAGCTGAAATTGATAATGATGAGTGGGTCAAAACCCTGTTGGAGCAGTTAAGTCTGATTAATGAGAAAAGACTAGCGGCAGTATGTCACGGTCAATTGTATGAAAAGAGAATGGAAAGAGCATACAACAAGAAGGTGCATCCCCGGAAATTTGAAGTGGGTCATCAGGTATTGAAACGCATCCTGCCACATCAAGCTGAGGCTAAAGGTACGTTTGCCCCGAACTGGTAGGGGCCGTTCATTGTAACGAGAGTGTTGCCCAATGGTGCTTTGTATTTAACCGATATAGAAGGCAAATGTGTAGATATGGCTGTTAATTCTGATGCAGTCAAAAGATATTATGTATGATTTCTTTGGTTTGTCGTCAATTGCGTTGTTTGTATTTTCCATTTTTCAACGATTGGAATGACGAAGGCATTTTATTCTGCTATCCAAACACTTTATCCTTTGTTACCCCTTTTGAGCCTTATTTATTTTGTTTCATACCCCTCTTTTGATATCAGCAGTAGGGTTTAAAGATAGAGAAAAGGAAGAAAAGAAGGAAAAAGAAAAAGAGAAAAGAAAAAAGAAAAAAATGAAAAAAAAGAAAAAGAAAAAGAGAAAAAAGAAGAAGAGAAAAGAAAAAAAAGAGAAAAAAAAGAAAAGAAAAGAAAGAAAAGCAAAATAAAAAGTAACAAAAATGAAGCGACTTTTATGTCTTGAACTACGTTCGACCTGATTCCTTGTAAGGATACGTAGGCAGCCTCACGGTTCGGTCCCATTAAAATAAAAGTCCAAAAGTCCCCAGACTCAAAGAAACTGGGGCAGAAGTTGTGGTGTCGCGAAAGATCCATTCCAAAAGTTGTAATTTTGAACCCTTTTCTAAACTATTTTGAGCCTACATGCCTCCTTTCCTTTCTAACCTCGTCCAAGAGCCTACATTACGGTCCAAAGAAAGACCTTCCGACCAATCTTTGAGAAATGCCAAGTCAAGCGAGCTAGAGGCGTAATCCACATTATGGGTAACACTTTTGTTCATGAGCACAAGGAAAAATGAATAAATGAGAGAGTCTTACTGGTGAGAACCCTCACGGGCATCGTAAGGCGATGGAAAGCTGAGAGAAAAATAAAATGAGAGAGTCTTATTGGTGAAAACTCTCGTGGGCACCGTATGGCGATGGTGAGTTAAGAGATGAATAAATGAGAGAGGTTTGTTGGTGAAAACCCTTCAGGGCACCACAAGCCGAATAAGGTTCGTGGCTTTGCAGAGAGATTGGATTATGGGAATCCCGATCATAAAGTATGAAGACTGGTCATTGATAACTAGGGATTTTGACGCATTTTATACTCCTTCTTGCTTATGCTTTGAGTAGAAATTCATACAAAATAGTCCCAAACGGCTCACAAGTTGTGCTTGATTGCAGGTTTGATCATCAAAGTGACGAGATGTCAAAGATCAGCTCAAAAGGAGTGAAACTTGCACAAGTGCCAAATACAAGACAAGCTCAGGCAAAACAGGCCTAGTGCGGCCGCACACCACTTTGTGCGGTCCGCACTAGGAGATTTAGAGAGGCTAACTTCCAAGCTAAGAGGCAGTGCGGCCGCACTGAAGGCAATGCGGTCGCAGTCGATTTAGTGCGGTCCGTAGAGCCAAGAATCAAAGAAGTTGCAATTTGGAGTTTTCAAGCCAATGCGGTCCGCAGTCCATTTTATGCGGATCGCACTAAAAGCCTCCGGGGCCGCAGTCCATTCTCTGCGATCCACGATGCCAAGATTCAGAGAGCTGTTTTTCAAGGCCAAAGCCCCAGTGCGGACCGCGGTCCATTTTGTGCGGTCCGCACTAACCCCGCAGGGGCATTTTTGTCCAGCTTTTTCAGCCTAGTATAAATAGCTTCTTTTTCCATTTTCAGGGTATCAGATATTGTAATTAAGCAGCTGCACTCGTGGGTTCGACTTTCTAAGCCATTTTGGGCAATTTTAGCTACTTTTAATCATTGAATCTTTGTATTTAACTTAGTGATTAATTATTATGAACTTTTCTTCATCTATTTCTTGCTTTTCTTCTTTGAATATGAGTAGCTAGACCCATAAGCTAGGGTTGTGGCTCAACCCTAGTGCAGGTAATTGATGGGTCTTGTATTTTAGGGCTAATTTGACTATGGGTGTTTGTTATTTGGGCCAATTTCATGGTTAATTTCTGAATTAGTGGTTGCAAACACTAGTTTGTGTTGGGTTTACTTGAGCTCTTCTTGAGAAAGAGAGCCTAAGTCTCCGAAATTGGTCCAACAATAATTGGGGCGTACTCAAGAGATTGATAGCCCCAAATAAAAGGGTTAAACCTCGAGAGAGTAATACCCTAATTGAACCCTAGTTGCTTGTGCAAATCTGCATACCCAATCGGTCTTGAGAAAGCCAATTCAGGCAAAATCACTCGAACCATCGAGAGGTGTAGAGTGGGTAAAGTCGTGCAACGGTTATAACATATTCCTTAATCATGTCAAACGTGCCTTAGATTCAAGTACCCGTCAATTGACCACCTAGGCGGTAGTCACTACCCTAGTGCCTTTTAAACCTATTTGAACAACTCGTAGCATTATAACTCTTAGCATAATTTAGTTGCATTACCAATTGTAGTTTGATAATAGTAGAAGTAAACAAAAACCCCAAAATGAATAGAAGTGTAATTTGGAACACATACGCAATTCTACACTAGATAGATACTCGATTCCAAATTCTAGCTCTCTGTGGATTCGATCCCGACCCTAAATCGGGTAAAAGCTGCTCCGACCCTCTCTCGCTACTTAAATAGTAGTGCGAAGTAGGTCGTGATCAGTCATGTGATTGGTTGAATGGACTGGGCTGATTAATCCGAAATGCATGTCATGATCATTAGTGCCAGCTGCTGCACTCAGATAAGTCTCTTTTACATTCTTCCTCAAATAGTCATCTTGGTTTAAAGTTTTCTTCTTTATCCCTAATTCTCGAAGTCATTTCATTTCATTTTCTTTTGGGTCTACTTCTCTAAGTCTTTCTCAATGATAGTCTTGTTAAGCAAGCAAGAAAGGATTTCAAAGCCTATTACCAACTCTCAATTGCACAAAGCAAAAGTCCGGCCAGAGCACATCACAAATGGCATGATTCAGAATAAGCAATAAGGTTTTATTGGGAGTTCAAGTGGTCAAGTGGCTCATGAATTTTGAGAAGTACGATGTTTCAAAATGGGCAAGATAGAGTTGTTAAATAACAGGCTGAGTGAAGTTACTCGGGTTGTTCAGGGTTCTGTGGTCGAGGTCCGGTCAGAAAGTCAGACAATTCTTTGCTAGCGCAAGGCAGATAATCGGAACAAAGCATGGCAGTGGAAAGTCCACCCTCAGCAAGAATGCTGCAAACTAACTACCACACTTTCAAACTGATAAGATTTTCTTTGATTGAAACAGGGGAAGGAAATTCCATGTTCTGGAGGAACCCTCCGTGAAGAAAGCATGTGCCAGACAGGTTCGGCCATAAGTTTTCAGGACCCACCTGAATAATGGGATTTAATTTCAAGTTCTCAGGACCCTCCTGGATAATGTGATTTAATTTCAAGTTTTTAGGACCCTCCTGGATAATGGGATTTAATTTTAAAGTTTCCAGGACCCTCCTGTATAATGGGATTTAGTTTTAAGTTTTTAAGACCCTCATAGATATTGAGACTTGGCGTAAGTTTTACCTTTAGGAAATAGAATTTAGCTTTCAAGTTTTTCGCTCTTGAGATGGGATTTAATTTCAATTTCTCAGGACCCTCCTGGATAATGGGATCTAATTTCAAGTTTTCAGGACCCTCCTGGATAATGGGATCTAGTTTGAGTTTTTAAGACCTCCATCGGATAATAAGATTTAGCGTAAGTTTCACCTTTAGGAAGTAGAATTTAGCTTCGAAGTTTTCACTTTTAAGATGGGATTTAATTTCAATTCTTAGGTCCCTCCTAGATAATGGGATTTATCTTTTAAATTCTTAGAGCTCTTTTGGATAACAGGATTTGATTAACACCCACCGATGCTCCAGGTACCAAACTGGGGCAGAAAAGTTTCTTTTGTTTTGTCTGTTTTGTTGTAATGGCAGGCGCCCACCTGGAGAACAAGGGAATTCATTTCAAGTTTAAGCATCAGGCGCCCTCCTGGAGAACAAGGGAATTCATTCCAAGTTCAAGCATCAGGCGCCCACCTAGAGAACAAGGGAATTCATTTCAAGTTTAAGCATCAGGCGCCCACCTGGATAACAAGGGAATTCATTTCAAGTTCAAGCATCAGGCGCCTACCTGGAGAGCGAGGGAATTCATTTCAAGTTGAAGCATCAGGCGCCCACATGGATAACAAGGGAATGCATTTCAAGTTTAAGCATCAGGCGCCCACCTGGATAACAAGGGAATTCATTTCAAGTTCAAGCATCAGGAGCCACCTGGATAACAAGGGTTTTCATTTCAAGTTTAAGCATCAGGCGCCTACCTGGAGAACAAGGGAATTCATTTTAAGTTCAAGCATCAGGCGCCCACCTGGAGAATAAGGGAATTCATTTCAAATTTAAGCATCAGGCGCCCACCTAGATAACAAGGGAATTCATTTCAAGTTCAAGCATCAGGCACCCACATGGAGAACAAGGGAATTCATTTCAAGTGTAAGCATAAGGCGCCCACCTGGAAAATTAGGGAATTCGTTTCAAGATTAAGCATCAGGCGCCCACCTGGATAACAAGGGAATTCATTTCAAGTTTAAGCATCAAGCACCCACGTGGAGAACAAGGGAATTCATTTCAAGTTCAAGCATCGGGTGCCCACCTGGAGAACAAGGGAATTCATTTCAAGTTTAAGCATCAGGCTCCCACCTGGATAATAAGGGAATTCGTTTCAAGTTTAAGCATCAGGCGCCCACCCGGAGAACAAGGGAATTCATTTCAAGTTTAAGCATCAGGCGCCCACCTGAAGAATAAGGGAATTCATTTCAAGCTTTAGCATCAGGCGCCCACCTGGAGAACAAGGGAATTCATTTCAAGTTTCAGCATCAGGCGCCCACCTGAAGAACAAGGGAATCGATTTCAAGTTCAAGCATCAAGCGCCCACCTGGAGAACAAGGGAATTCACTTCAAGTTTAAGCATCAGGCGCCCACCTGGAGAATAAGGGAATTGATTTCAAAGTTTAAGGCACCCGCTTGGGAAATGAGGGAACACATTTCGGAGTTAAGTCCAAGACAACGGCAGGAACCCGCCTGAAGAATGGGGTCAATGCAAGTTAGAAATAATAGAAGCTCGCCTCGAGAATGCGAATCAACAGTTCGAGATGCGCGGCAGAACTACGAAAGTTTCAAGAGCAAAATTGAAGACATACAGATAGGAATCTTGTAATTCGTAGATCATAGATTTGCCTAGCTTCTTTTCATTTTGGTTTTGGTGTAATAAGGAGTTCAGCAAGCAGCAACAGCAGCAGCAGTAGTGAAATCACAGCTTTTCGATAGTCCCAGCTACCAAAATTTTCAAAACTACACTGACTTGATTCCTTTATAGCCAAGGATATGTAGGCAACCTTGGAAGCAAGGTTCGGTCAGACTTTTCAAAAATGCTTCCCACGGAGTATCCAAACGGGCAAAAATTGCTCGTATTTGCTCACTTTATCTTTTCCCGAAAACTCTTCGTGTTTCCGAGCAAAGAGGGACAGCTGTAAGCACGTGATTTTTGCCTGACCCAAAATACTCCTACAGAATCTCACAATAGATTTTCGTAGGTCATTTTAATTTTATAGAATTTTTAGGAATAATTATTCAAGTGTTTGCAGTTTTAGTTGCATTTCTGCATGCATTAAAAGCATAAAAAATTCCCCAAAAATATCAAAATTCCATGCATTACATATTAGGTTAATTAATTATTATTAAAATAAAAATCACAAAAATGTCATTCATTTTACATTTTAGCCTTTAATGCTAAATTAGTAATTTCTCTTTTATTTTTAACTTAGGATTAATTAATTTGTTAAATATTACAAATAGATAATTAGCTTGATTTTATAAATTAGGATTTAATTAATTTAGTTAGGATTTTTATTAAAGAAAAGAAAGAAAAAAGAAAGAAAACAAAAAGAAAAAAAGCTATTTCGATTTGGGCCACCCAAAAGACCCAATTTAGTGGCCCTGCCCAAAACCCCTTTTGACCCATGTACCGCCCAGCCCAGTCCCCATTCCCGGTACAGCTCGCCCCACTAACCAAATCGACGCTGTTTGGCATCGTTTAATCCTAGCCCTTCATTCCTGATGATCTAACGGACCGGAACTACCCCCCATTTCCCTTAAATATGTCCGAACGGACCCCCCCCCCCCACAAAACCCTAAACACCCCAGCTCATTCCTCTCTCAAACTCTCTCTAAACACATAAACCTAGCCGCCTTGTAACCCTTCACCGTCTCCGCCGCCGGAAATCGCCCCACGGCGGCGGCGACACCCCAAATCCGGCCAAAATAGCACCATGCAATCCTCATTCCCCCCTCTTTCCAAATCTCTCACTAGTTTTCCCTAAACCCCAGCCGAATCCATTTAATTTCAGATCTAGTGACATGCAAAAAACCTAAGTCCCATGCCTTCAAGTTTCCAAGGACGATTTGGCCTGAAACTGGTGTTAATCGTTTGTTCTCAACAAGAACATTCGATTAACACTAATTTCAGCTTAAATCGGAGAAGGCGGGAGTTTCGTTTGAGCTAACTGCCCGTCCACCTAGTCTAGGTATCTCTGCTGCTCTGTTCCTCCTTCTATTTCCTTGTTTTTTGTTTCTTCTTCTTTGCCTTTCTTTTCTTCTCTCCTTCTTTACTCTGTTTTCTTTTACTTTCCTTTCCTTTTGACTGAAAAATGAAGAAATTTAGGTAACCATAGTCTATGAATTGTTAGGATTTTCTCATGCTTAGTCAGTAGGTTTTAGGGTTCACTAATCTGTGTATTTTTGCTTCAGAATCATCAGTATTACAATTTGCCAATTGTTCGATTTCTTTTATTAATTTGGTTTAATTCATGCCTACTTAGCTTAATTCTTAAATGTTAATCAGTGTTTAGCTACTTTGTTATGTGAATTATTTGGTTAATATGCATAATCGCCTAATTAGTTTAGTTTAATTAATGGTTGTTTAATTAGCCTAAGGTCAGTTTTTACTTCATTCAATGTTTGTATTTTAAACGTTTCAGCATTAATTAAAATATGGGGGGGGGGGGGGAGAGGGTTAAAGGAATCAAACAGTAAATTAAGGGGTCATTTTGAGGTTTGGACAAATAGAAATTCAGATAAGGCCATGTGAGAAGGTTTTAGAATATGGGCAGCTGGCCCTATTTGGTTAGCACAAAATGCTGAAGCCAATGAGGGACAACCAGCTGTCCAATTCTGTTAAAAGATGCTCTTTGTGGCTGAAGGGAATAATTTCCTTATCCTTTCAGCACACGGCATTTTTATAACTATAAATAGAACCTTTCTCATTCATTAGAGGTAGAGATTTCAGAACCCTAAAACACTCCAAAAGGTTCAGCATTGTTTCATTGGTAGCTGGTTTTATTTCTTCTGATTTTCTTGAGCAAGAACTTAGAAAAAACTTTCTCTGGATTTCTGGTTTCCTGATTCAAAATATGGACTGATATTGAGGCTGTTGATTACTGCTTAGCTGTTCTCGCTCAGTCAAGTTTTATTAGCTCTCAAGTTTGGCCTTTATTTGGTCACTTTTTTTTCTATTTGTCCTAGCTGATAGGTATGTAATCTATTTTCTGTTTAGATTTTCATTAAAATATAGATTCAGAGATATGATTTGCTTCTGCTACACCTATGTTTAAACTTTGTGCATCAAAGAGGTGTGTTTCTCCTGTTTACTGTCAAATCTATCTACTGTTTGCTTTATACCATGGTACATGAATCCTATGTCAGCTATGATTAATGATTGGACTGCTGTAAATCTAGCTAAGATATAGTTGTTTGATTGCAAGTTGAAATAAGCTAGTACAAGTTCAATCCGTGAATGAAGCAAGATTGATTGGTATATTAGCTGATGTTTTATACGTCAATACCACACAAGAGGGGGGGGGGTGATTTGTATGGTACCTAATTTTCGCTTAACTTGATTATGGAAAGACCTGCTTCTTCTATGTGTTCCAACTACTACTGTCGCGGAATAATAACTACAGAAAATAAAGAACACAGAGATTTTACGTGGAAAACACCTGGCTCAAAAGGTGAAAAAACCACGACCTACCTTCCAGTAGGATTTTCCCAAACTCTCCACTAAAATCACTGAGCCAAAAACTGCATTTACAAAAACTCTTTTGTAAACCTAGAATTAACTCTAATCCCGTTGTGGCACACAACCTCAACTATTGTGACAACTTCAAGTTAACTCTAACTTGAAAACTCTAAGTACCTAATACAATTTCTTCTAAATAAGCTGAAAGGTACAATGTAAAATCACCTACTACAATTGAACTAGAAGACAAGATAGACTCTTGGAACTGGTTCTTCTATCTGGTTCAAGTAGCTTCAGGATTACACGCTTGAATCACACATAAATTGCTTGCAAAATTGCCTTGCTATTTTGCTCTCAATTCACGTTTAACTTCTGCTTATGTGCATTACTTGTAAAAGAGAACAACACTAATATTTAAGGAGTTAGCAATTGGAGATCGACTAGGATACAGACGCTACTCTTTCATGGTGGAAGAGTTCTAGTTGATCTCATACTCTAACTCTATCCTTTTCCTAAACTGTGTTCTCTTTGTGTAAGGAGTCTTTCTCCCTATCCAATATGCAACCTTTTCGATCATGATCAGGAGATAACACTTCTGATAGGTTTATCTCCTTCACGTGCATCACACATGTTTGAGTTGATCATAACTGTGCTTCACAAGATGGACCTGGTCCATGTCTGAGTTCCTTTGTCAGTCTTCAAAACTTCACCTTTATTTGGGCCAACAAATTCCCCCTTTTTGATGATGACAAACTCTGTGCTTCTCACTCACTTAGGCCCTGTCAGAACTCAGCTTATTCATCAATACAAAGTTAGAAAATTTACTTATCATCAAGGACCAGGTTCATTAGGTTATAAACATCACTTATTCAGAATATTCAAAGCACAATATCTCTTCCCCCTTTTGGCATCATCGAAAAGTTGCATAAACAAAGTGTGAGTCCCAGAATTTTAATAATTACTTATGGCCACTAGGGCAAGTGCAATCATGGATTAATCATCAGTAATCAAGCAAACATTTCAACTATCAAGGAAATATTAACAATCAACAAGAGCAAAAATAGTACATATCATTGATATAAGATATGTTACTACCACAATCCACAAAAAGAAAGCAAAAATATTCAACATGAGCAAAAGAAAGAGAAATCCCTAATCTGGGTCACTGGTGGTACTAGACAGGTTCAGGAGATGAAGGCTAGAATTCCTAAGGCTTGGGGGAGCTAGAGGTTTGGTTTTGGGCTTGGAGAAGGTTCAACATATTTTGAGGAATCCCATCATTCTTCTCCTTTTCCTTGATGAGCTCAGTTCTGAGAGCATCCCTCTCAGATTCAACCTCTGCTAAGCGAGCCTTCAGCCTAGCTATCTCAGCATCCTTGGCCCCACTTTCCTGAACTAGAGCCCTGATTTTACTGTTGACAGGTGTCTTCTTGGATGAACCAGGTTCATTGGGAATGGCGTTTACTAGATAGTCACAAGCAATCAGAGTATTAATGCTAAAATGGTCCTTGCTTGTGGCCATTTCCCACTTCTTTAGAGGCACCTTGCACCGATCCAGAACAGTAGTCAGAATAAATCCATAAGGGGTGGCATGGGCCTTGGAGCCATTGATAACCCTGTCCAGTAGCTTGATGATGAATGCAGGCCAGTTTATTTGTCTTCCACTTTCAACACACTCCATCAGAACTAAGTCCATATAGTTGGCAATGTGCCTTCTTTCCTGCCTGGGCAGTAGGCACTTGTTGACAAATTCAAAGAGGACTTTGTGTTGTGGCTTCATTTCACTCTTGTGCACAAACTTGGCCTCATTCACTTCTTCAACATCACAGAATCTTCTAGTGATTTCAAGGGCAGAAGGAAGGGAATCCAGACCGGGCCATCTTTGCCTAGTGTAGTCATCATATCCCTCAGCAGGGAGGTTAAGAATCTCACCCAGCTTCTCTGCATTGAAGGTCACCGGAACTCCTTTTACTTGGCTGGTAACTCTGCCATCCTTGACTTCTGCATTTGCCATGAATTCAATGATCTCATTCCTGGCTAGCCTTCCATCCATCTGAAGGACCATGTCCTTCCAGCCCTGAACAGCTAGTGCATCAACCAAACGAACCATTCCTGGTTCCACCAAGTCTTCAGCAATCTTCCCTTCAAAATCTTTCTTTTGCCAAACTTGGCCAAATTGTCTTGTTCACCATCAGACTCACTCTCTTCTTCACCACTCCATTCCTCATCCTCAGTGTTTCTAGCTTGTTTGTTTTTGACTGCATACCTTGTCCTCTTGGCCAATGAAGGTTCAGCAGCCTTAGACACAGATGAAGACTTCTTGGAAGAAGTCTTGGTCTTTTTGGGCTTGGGGGTCTAAACCTCCATTTTTATTTGTTCCTCCTGATGGACCTGTTCCATCTCCTCAACATTAACAGCTTCAGAAGGCTCTAAAACCTTAGCTTTTCCTTTATCCATCCTCTTCTTCTTGCTTTCAGCCAAAGCCTTTTGTAACTCACTCTCACTTTGTTTCACCATACTTCTTATGGCTCTCCCCTTTGGCAAGGGAATTTCAGCAATTTTTGGGGAAGAAGCCTTTCTTTTCTTGGAAGGTTTTGCAGTGTTGCAGTGCTGGGGGCTTTTGGTTTTGGAGTTCTCCTTTTCTTTGGATCATAACTAGCACCTACTTTCTTCAGAAGATCTGCTAGGGTCTCCTCAATAGATGAACCAGGTTCATCTGCCTGTGAACTTAGATTAACCAAACCTTCAGCAGCCTCCCCTGAACCACTTCCTCCTAACTTCTTGCCACTTTCTTCCACAGTTGCATGTTCAACCCCACAGATAGCAGGTACCATCAATTGAGAAGTGGGTGAAGAACCAACCACTCCTTTCCCTTTTCCCCTCACATCACTACATACACCCTCTCTCTCTTTTTATTTTTTATTTTTATTTTTACCTCCTCTCCTTCCCAATCCAGGAAATTCCACATTCCTGACAGACCCAACCAAAACAAACCTATTTTCTAAATTTTCAGCCAAAGCATAACGTACCTCAGAAGGGGAGTTTTGAGCCTTCTCAGAGTGAAAAGACCCAGTTCCTTCCCCCTCACTTGCAGATTTGAACGAATCATCTGAGTTCTCAGAATCTTGAGCTTGGCTTGCCTTTAATTTCTCGTTCAATTTCTTTGAAAGAGCACCAGTTGCCACCATTTTGTGAGCAAGCATTTTTACTCGCCTTCTCCTAGGTTGAGGGGTTGTGCTGGGTGGAGGGGGGTGGATGAATCAGAGGGAGTAGGTTGTGGAGGAGTGTCTGGGTTATCTTGAAGGTTCGACATTGTAACTGATTTCTTGAGAGAGTTTGTGAGTTAGGCTTTTGGAAGAGAGAACAATTGAGAGTGAAATAAATTTTTGACGGTTTGGAATAATGGGGGTGGCAAAGGGTGATGATGGGTATTTGAAGAAAGAAACCTATTTTAATGACTAATGGTAGCTTTTAGCAGTCAATTAGAGGTCTAATAAACCTAAAATTTCAGGTTGAATGAATGGTTAAGCTTCCCTAGATTTTAGGCATTTTATGTGGTGAGAACCCTAGTAGAGACGGAACTGGTTCAAAAAATAAACGGATAGGATTTTCAGATGTTTTTGAACATAGATAGGACTCTACTCATGATTTAGATATTTATATTTCTAATTGTGCAGAGTATAGAAAACATACCTAGTTATTCAGCTAACCATTACTGATGAACCAGGTTCTTCATTTGGAATTCTCTTGATGATGCCTCAATTTAGCAAAATAGAAAAAAAAAATATTAGAGATCAGTGAGTGATAAGTTAGGATTTTAACATGTTTTATGCCCCTACTTGCCTATGCTTTGATCATGTATTTGTACAAAATAGTCCCAAAAGGCTCACAGGTTGTGCTTGTTTGCAGGTTTGATCGACAAAGTGACGAAATGTCAAAGATCGGCTCAAGAAGGAGTGAAACCAGTTCAAGTATCAAAGACCAAGACATCTAAGGGAAGAAGGCCTAGTGCGGACCGCGCAAATTGGCATGCGGCCGCACTAGGAGATTCAGAGAGTTGGCAAACTGGGCTTAAGGGCAATGCGGCCGCCGTACATATCTCGCGGTTCCCGGAATAGAGATTCAGAGAGTTGAAGTTTTCAGAGTCCACACCCATGCGGTCCGCAGTCGTCTTTGCGCGGACCGCGCCAGCTTCCTCCGCGGCCGCGGTCCGCGGAGCCCAACTTCAAAGAGCTAAATTTTGAATTTCAAGAGCTTTGTGCGGCCACGGTCCATTTTGTGCAACCCGCACTGACCCCGCAGGGGCATTTTTGTCCAGTTTTTCCAGCTTAGTATAAATAGAACATTTTACTTTTTTTAGGTCATCTGTTATCTTCAGAACACAGCAGCGCTCGTGAGAACAACTTTTGTAGCCATTTTTGGCATCTTAGCTTCAAATCAACGATAGATTCTTGCAATTTTATTTAGTATTTAGTTATTATGTCTTGTTCTTCAACTATTTCTTCAATTTCTCTTTCAGCATGTGTAGCTAAACCCATTAGCTAGGGTTGTGGCTCAACCCATGTGTGGGTAATTGATGGGTGTTTCCATCTAGGGTTAGATTGACTATGGGTGTTTGCTATTTGGGTTGATTTGATGTTTAATCTATAAACTAGTGGTTGCAAACACTGATTTGTGCTTTGTGGATTTGACTCTTCTTGAGAAAGAGAGTCTATGTCTCCAAAATTGACCCAACAAGGAATTGGGATGGACTCATGAGAAATGATAGTCCCAATTAACGGGTTAAATCTCGAGAGAGTAATCACCCTACTTGAACCCTAGTTGCTTGGTCTAATTTGCCTACCTAGTTGGTCTCGAGAGAGTCAAGTGGGAAAAATTACTCTCTCTACCGAGAGGTGTGAGAGTGGGTAAAATTGTGGAACGGTTATAGCATAAGCCCCAATTATGTCAATCGAACCTTAGTAATATCTACCCGTCAATTAGCCACCTAGGTGATGTCACGACCCTAGTGCCCTTCTTCCCATTAGATACAACTTTAGCAATTATCTCGTAGCATAATCTAGTTTCAATTAGTAGTTTGATAATAGTAGTTTATAATTGAAAAACCCAAAAATGTTAGAAGTGACATCTAGAACAATTACACGACTCTAGTCTAGATTGATACCCAGCTCCAATTTCTAGCTCTCTGAGGAATTCGATCCCGACCCTCATATCGGGTAAAAGCTATTGCGACCCTCTCTTCCTACTTTATAGTAGTGTGGAGTTGGCAGCGATCAACTTTTTGGCGCCGTTGCCGGGGAGCTAACGATTTTGGCTATCTATTTAGTTAGTTTAGTGTGTTGTTCTTCTTTCCTTCTTATTTACTAATTTGTGTGCGTGATTACTACAGGTACCAAATGGCTTTAAACGCGAATGACCCTCTTGGCAACGTGCTTGCGGGGGAGGAGGTAGATGAAATTGGAGACGATGAGGTGCCTCTTGTACCTCCCGGACGTGGACGAGGCCGCCAGGCTAATGCTAATGACAATGTTCCAGACCCTCCTCCGCCACCTCCAAGAGCGGTTCCAAGGGTGCTACCGAATCAAGGATATGCGAGTGCCATCGTTCCTCCTCGAATCCGGGCGGTGAACTTTCAAATCACAAATGTCATGTTGACCTTGCTCGAGCAACGAGGATATTTTACGGGCGCATCCGATCAAAATGCCTAGAAGCACTTGAAGGGGTTCGTAGATACATGCTGGGGTAGCAAGCAAACAAACGTGTCCGAGGATGCGTTGAGATTGAGGCTTTTCCCGTTTTCTCTTCGGGGTAAAGCGTTGGATTGGTTAGAAAGGCTCCCCAATAATTCCATCACTACGTGGGATGAATTGGCGGATAAGTTTATTTCCAAGTTCTTTTCGCCGAGTCACATGGCGGCGCTTCGTGATGAAATTTTGGCCTTCAAGCAAGAGCCAACGGAACTCTTGCATGAAATATGGGAGAGATTTAGAACAATGGTGAAAGAATGCCCAAACAACGATATGACCGAGGCAATGATTCAACAAACCTTTTATCGGGGCATCAACACCACTAATCAATGGATTGTGAACCAATTGGCCGAGGGCAACTTTATGAAGCTTCCTTACAATGAAACTTGTGATATTCTTGACGAGATGACCGACACTTCTTCGGCTTGGCAAAGTAGGGCCAATGTTCCTCAAGGCGACCCTACGGTGATCCATTTGCACAAGGAGTTGCATGACCATGGTCAAGCTATTGCCGAGCTTACTACTACTATGAATCAATTGGCTAAGGCGCAATTACAACAAGTCCAAAATCCTCGCCAAGTCAATGCCATGGAAGGAGTGAATATGCTTAAGAGAAGGCAAAGAGGGCAACAACCTCAAGGAAATTGTGATCAATATGATGACGGTGGTGGTTTTTCAAATGAGTGTTATGATGAGCAAAGTGAAGAGGTACAATATGTTAACAACTATCAAGGCAATAGAGGCAACTCTTCAAACCAACAATGGCGACCTCAAGGTAATTGGGGCAATCAACAACAAGGTGGTGGTAATTGGAAAAATAACAACCAAGGCGATAATTGGGGGAACAAAAATCAAGGCGATCAAGGGCAGTGGAATGGAAATAACAACAATTGGAACAACAACGGTCAAGGCAATTGGAACAACAATGGAAACCAAGGCAATAGGGGGCAAGGCTTTCAAAGGCCCCCCATGTACCAACAACCGAACAATCCACCCCCGTTCCCTTCTCAAGGATCTAGTTCTTCGGGTAATGATATGGGAAGAATAGAAATGATGTTCGAACAAATGATGAAGAAGAACCAAGATTCCGATGCTCAATTGGCTTCCCACAATACCTCCATTCGGAATTTAGAGGTGCAATTAGGCCAAATCTCTCAATCGTTGAATACTCGCCCAAAGGGTGCTCTACCAAGTGATACGGTAGTGAACCCTAAGGGTGGGAACAATCATGTGATGGCGGTTACAACAAGAAGTGGGAGAGGCGGTGATGTGCATGCCTCGAAAGATAAGCAAGTTGTGGATGATGATGTTGAGTTGCAAGAAAATGATATCCTTTTGGGTAGTTGAAGATGNCTACTTGGGTTGATTTTATGTTTTAATTCAGAATTGGTGGTTGCAAACACTGATTCAATCTTTGTGGGTTGACTCTTTTCTAGAAAGAGAGTCTATGACCCAAAAATTGACCCAACAAGGAATTGGGATGGACTCATGAGAAATGATAGTCCCAATTAACGGGTTAAATCTCGAGAGAGTAATCACCCTACTTGAACCCTAGTTGCTTGTCTAATTTGCCTACCTAGTTGGTCTCGAGAGAGTCAAGTGGGAAAAATTACTCTCTCTACCGAGAGGTGTGAGAGTGGGTAAAATTTGTGGAACGGTTATAGCATAAGCCCCAATTATGTCAATCGAACCTTAGTAATATCTACCCGTCAATTAGCCACCTAGGTGATGTCACGACCCTAGTGCCCTTCTTCCCATTAGATACAACTTTAGCAATTATCTCGTAGCATAATCTAGTTTCACTTAGTAGTTTGATAATAGTAGTTTATAATTGAAAAACCCAAAAATGTTAGAAGTGACATTTAGAACAATTACACGACTCTAGTCTAGATAGATACCCAGCTCCAATTTCTAGCTCTCTGAGGAATTCGATCCCGACCCTCATATCGGGTAAAAGCTATTGCGACCCTCTCTTCCCACTTTATAGTAGTGTGGAGTTGGCAGCGATCAAATTTTTGGCGCCGTTGCCGGGGAGCTAACGATTTTGGCTATCTATTTAGTTAGTTTAGTGTGTTGTTCTTCTTTCCTTCTTATTTACTAATTTGTGTGCGTGATTACTACAGGTACCAAATGGCTTTAAACGCGAATGACCCTCTTGGCAACGTGCTTGCGGGGGAGGAGGTAGATGAAATTGGAGACGATGAGGTGCCTCTTGTACCTCCCGGACGTGGACGAGGCTGCCAGGCTAATGCTAATAACAACGTTCCAGACCATCCCCCGCCACCTCCAAGAGCGGTTCCACGGGTGCTACCGAATCAAGGATATGCGAGTGCCATCGTTCCTCCCCGAATCCGGGTGGGGAACTTTCAAATCACAAATGTCATATTGACCTTGCTCGAGAAACGAGGATATTTTACGGGCGCCTCCGATCAAAATGCCTGCAAGCACTTGAAGGGGTTCGTAGATACATGCTGGGGTAGCAAGCAAACAAACGTGTCCGAGGATGCATTGAGATTGAGGCTTTTCCCGTTTTCTCTTCAGGGTAAAGCGTTGGATTGGTTAGAAAGGTTCCCCAATCATTCCATCACTACGTGGGATGAACTGGCGGACAAGTTTATTTCTAAGTTCTTTTCGCCGAGTCACATGGCGGCGCTTCGTGATGAAATTTTGGCCTTCAAGCAAGAGCCAACGGAACCCTTGCATGAAATATGGGAGAGATTTAGAACAATGGTGAAAGAATGCCCAAACAAAAATATGACCGAGGCAATGATTCAACAAACCTTTTATCGAGGTATCAACACCACTAATCAATGCATTGTGAACCAACTGGCCGGAGGCAACTTTATGAAGCTTCCTTACAATGAAGCTTGTGATATTCTTGACGAGATGACCGTCACTTCTTTGGCTTGGCAAAGTAGGGCCAATGTTCCTCAAGGTGACCCTACGGTGATCCATTTGCACAAGGAGTTGCATGACCATGGTCAAGCTATTGCCGAGCTTACTACTACTATGAATCAATTGGCTAAGGCGCAATTACAACAAGTCCAAAATCCTCGCCAAATCAATGCCATGGAAGGAGTGAATATGCTTAAGAGAAGGCAAAGAGGGCAACAACCTCAAGGAAATTGTGATCAATATGATGATGGCGGTGGTTTTTCAAATGAGTGTTATGATGAGCAAAGCGAAGAAGTTCAATATGTCAATAACTATCAAGGCAATCGAGGAAACTGTTCAAATCAACAATGGCGACCCCAAGGAAATTGGGGCAATCAACAGGGTGGTGGTAATTGGAACAACAACAACCAAGGTGGAAATTGGGGGAACAACAATCAAGGCAACTAAGGGCAGTGGAATGGAAATAACAACAATTGGAACAACAACGGTCAAGGTAATTGGAACAACAATGGAAACCAAGGCAATAGGGGGCAAGGCTTTCAAAGGCCCCCCATGTACCAACAACCGAACAATAACAACAATGGAAACCAAGGCAATAGGGGGCAAGGCTTTCAAAGGCCCCCCATGTACCAACAACCGAACAATCCACCCCCGTTCCCTTCTCAAGGATCTAGTTCTTCGGGTAATGATATGGGAAGAATAGAAATGATGTTCGAACAAATGATGAAGAAGAACCAAGATTCCGATGCTCAATTGGCTTCCCACAATACCTCCATTCGGAATTTAGAGGTGCAATTAGTCCAAATTTCTCAATCGTTGAATACTCGCCCAAAGGGTGCTCTACCAAGTGATACAGTAGTGAACCCTAAGGGTGGGAACAATCATGTGATGGCGGTTACAACAAGAAGTGGGAGAGGCGGTGATGTGTATGCCTCGAAAGATAAGCAAGTTGTGGATGATGATGTTGAGTTGCAAGGAAATGATATTCCTTTGGTAGTTGAAGATGTGGTAGAGAATGATGTGAACAATGATGTGAGGATTGACATTGATGAGGCCGAGGTGGAAACTCAAGAGGCCGTGAACCCGTCTAGGGAGCACATAATTGACATGCCGGAGCCGGTGGTGCCAAAAGCCAAGGCACCTTTTCCAGACCACCTCCGCCTTATCCTCAAAGGCTAGCCAAG
>NW_017676594.1:0-8170 GCF_001879085.1 Nicotiana attenuata
ATTTAGGCTTGTTCGCCTTTAATAGGACACTTAGGCTCGTCCGCCTTTAGTAGGACGTTTAGGCACATTTTGCCTTTAATTAAATATTTAGGCTTATCCACCTTTAATTGGATATTTATGCGCAAATTAAACATTTAGGTTCGTCTGCCTTTAATAGGACAGTTATGTACATTTGTCTTTAATAGGATATTTAGGCTTATCCGCTTTTAATTGGATTTTTAAGCACGTTTGCCTTTAATATGACATAGGCTCGTCCGCCTTAAATAGGACATTTATGCACATTTGTCTTTAATATTCTAGGCTCATTCGCCTTAAATATGATATTTAGGCTTGCCCGCCTTCAACAGGACATTTATGCATTAAAATTTAGGCTTATCCGTCTTTAATTGGATATTTAAGCACGCTTGCCTTTATGATATTTAGGCTCGTTCGCCTTCAATGGAACGTTTAGGCTTGTCCGCCTTTAACATGACTTTTATGCACTAAATATTTAGGTCTATCCACCTTCAATTGGATATTTAGGCTCGCCCGCCTTTAATAGGACATTTATGCACATTTATCTTTAATTAAACATGTTTTATCCGCCTTTAATTGAATTTTTAAGCACACTTGACTTTTTGATACTTAAGCTCGTCCTCCTTTAATAGGACATTTAGGCACATTTTCCTTTAATTAAACACAAGGTTGTCCACCCGATTAAATGGACATAAGGTTGTTCACCTGAATAACAGGATACTTTAGCACATATTCACATGCTTTTCATTAATTTATTTTGACCAAGATGGTCACGTTTTTAATATCATTACTGAAGTACCTCATTATCATAAATCATTGCAAAGCACATTTATAAATCGCGTGTTATTGTTGGAAATCATCATTGGCATAAAGCTATATTTTTATCAACTAAGTTGCATTGTAAACGCCCAAATGTGTCATTTTCATAAGATTATTTTACTGCACATTGCATTTCAATATCTACTATATCTGACGAATTTGCCTAGCATGTTAAGCTTTTGCATGAAAAATAGTGCAACATTGGAGACAAGCAGAGTTTGCAAATTTATATTTTGAAACTCATAGTTTTCTTTGAGTGCAGGAATTTACTGAATATAAACTTCATGCATGTCATAATTACCATTTATTGGCATTCCGCTCCTTAAATAATTTTTACCTGTAAACAGCACTTGCATTCAAGCTCTTCGCACCATTGGCGCATTTCCACCTATGAACAACAAAATCATCTCACCAGAATTTCTGTTGTTTGCATCACGCTTGGCCATGAATTTTATTCACTACAAATGTGGCATACATCATTTCAAGTCTTCTTCGGTTACTTTGCATCAATCTTTAAAATTGCAAATCAAGGCGAGCGTGATCTATGAGGGCTTTTTCCACCTTCTTAATGCATTAGAATGTCGGGTTTTAATCGCCCTTCAAATAGGATATTATTTACCCTCTGGCGTCTATCCGCCCTCAAATAGTGATGATATGCGTGGGTCCATCGCTCTCAGTAGGATACTACCTTCCGCGTCATGACCGCCCTCAAATACGCGATATATCGGGTCCATCCGCCCTCAGAATAGTGTTTATATGGGTGGGTTCTGATCCGCCCTCCAATCAGGATTAGATCCTTGGGTTCGCTTCCCACTTTCTCGCGCCTCGGCTTGCACGATGTTTCTCGGCCCTTGGTTGTTCTCGGTGTTTCTCGCCTCCTTTTTGCTCCCCCGCGCTTATCTTTTTTTGTCTTCGTGTTGGCTCGCTTTTTATTTTCTCCTGCGTCCCCCGCTCGGCTTTGCTCTGCTTTGTGCCCGTGGGCCGGGTTCCGGTTTCCGCTCTTCAGCGCACTGACTCGGCTCGCTTTCCCTACGCATTTCCGCCCATGGTCCTCGTGTTCCGCGCGTGTCCGCTTCCGTTTTCTGTCTGCTTGGTGGCTGCGCCTTGACAGTTTTCTGGCTCCCCTCGGTTTCTGCGCGGGCCTCCTTTTGCACTTCGCCTCTTGGTCCACCTCCGCTGCCTCTACACCGTTTGGCGGTTTGGCCGGACCTCTACGTGGCTTCGGCCATGCTTGCATGGTGACCTGGTCTGTTCTTGTGCCCACGTACACCACCTACCCGACCATGTGGGCACATGCCCCTACACCCAGAAAACTTGCCACTTTCTGCTGAAGGATGAAGCCGATTGTCTTTTGTGTTTCACTAAGAGGCAGGAGAGGCGGGTGGGGGGTGACTCATCATACGGCATATTAGGAAGTTGGATCTTTCTCAAAGGGATTCAGTATTAATTTTATTTCGCATAGAGTGTTGAGTCCGATTGATGATAACGGCATTGCAATAACAGATAGTCATATTGCATAAATCATTGCTGAATGCATTTACTTTCTAACCTAAGATTTCCATGTGCCATGCCCGCGGTTACCAGTGGGAAATTATGTCACCATACAAATTATAGTCTCGTGCACAAACTAGAGATCTCGCGCTTTCTTTATGTGAGAGATCGATGTCTTTAAGATGATTTTATTTTCACTAGAGAGTTATTTTCTATGCATTATGCAAATCTAGTTATAACAACTAATCTTTTAAAGCATGTGACACGTTCATATGCAGAAACATATCACGAGCAATACGTGAAACTATATTCTTAGCAGTGATACGTGGGGCGACCATTTGGATCTACTTTGACGTGCTATTGGAAACTAACACCACTCAACACTGATTAATATGTGTCATTCTGGAGTGCGACTTCAGATACTCCAGCTCAAGTGCTGTCTAGACTTTATATAATCATAATTCCAAATTCTTATTTTAAACAATTCTTTCCTTCATCACGGTACCCCCACCACGCCGTTTGGCCTCTCATTGGTGGTGTCTATTGCCAGTTAACGACTATCGGTAGTGGAGCCATTTTTTAGATTTCGCATACAATTTCGTTAATATTCCTACTCTATAATACCCTATACCAAGTCTTGAAACATCCATTATTGGGAGAGCCTTCTATTTCTCGTGAAGCCCGAATCATATAGTGTATGATATCAATCTCGAAACTTAGAAGAGTATTATTCGGATCCGCACACATTCAATTATTTTTTACTATTTTATATCGATACTCACAATTTGTCCCATTACACATTCTTATGATGGGAATACACAGGGAAAAATGGTTACCTCAGCTCAATTAATTGCTCTTATAGCCGTCAAAAATCTTATTCATCGTCTACCACGATCAATTAATGGGAGTTACGTTCGGTAGTATGAAACTATCTTATAAACAGATATGATTATAAGTAGTCAACCACTTTCAACTATTTTCCTTCCAAAATATAATAATGTACATGCTTATGAGCATCTGATCATTAAATACATACACATAGCTCCTACTTTTTTCACAAAGTACTGATATATTTCACACTGAATTGAATTTTTGCGCACTTTATTATTATTATTATTGTTAAATTGTTATTACAGTTTATTATTACTATATTATTATTATTATTATTATTATTATTATAATTATTATTATGCACTCGTTCATTCATTCTTACGCCTTTTGTAAAAAGCATGTCATTCTTCTTTATTTAGTAAAATATTAATGTTTCTTTAATCATACGTTTTATAAGTATTTATCCAAGAATATTATATATTTTTTAGTTATATTAGTATAAGGGATATTTTCATATGTTAATATTATCTAGTATTATATAGTATGATTATTTAAATATTTTATCTAAATAAGAAGCTCAAAAGAATTAATTTGAAGAACGGAAAAATGCCATAAAATTCGACCAATTAGGAGCCCAAAACTTCTTTTTGTTTTCAAGACCAATTTTATAGCCCAAATAAATAACGTGTTGATTTTTTTTAAGACTAATAGTTCTTTCTCAAGTGTCACGACCCAAACCCCGCACTAGTCGTGATGGCGCCTCTCGTGAAGACAAGGCAGCCAACTAACCCAAATAGTCCCTTTCAAAGTAGTTAAACATAAATGAATAGCAAAATACGACTTTAAGGACATTAATTAACGAAGTTTACAACCCAACACAAGCCGACCGGGGTGTCACAAAGTCGGAGCATCTAGAGAAGCCTAAATACAACTACAGGGCCAACAATATACAGAATAAAAATTTAGAACCAAAGGAAGTAATCCGGTGCCGCGAACGCTGGCGGTCACTCTGCTCAGCTAAGATAGCAATACCTTCAACCAGCTCAAAACCCACTACCGGGTGAACAATACCTGCATCTGCACGCGAGGTGCAGGGAGTAAAGTGAGTACTCCAACTCAGTGAGTAACAAAACTAAATAATAACTGAGCAGCAAGAAATCACGTAAAGCAACCAACATGCTATACAGAAGCCGGGTGCAATTTTCTGAGAAAAACAGTGAAATCTGTGAAATCTTTAGAAATACCTTGGCTCAGTTCAAATCTCTTTTAAAAATGATCTTTTCAGTGATTACGAAAACGATTTCAAAACAGTTAGTGCTGATACGCACAGAATATCCGCCCCTCGGGCACAAATACCACGGTATAACAGGTAAAGAGGCAAATAAGTATGCAAGATGAGCACATAAAAGTTCGCCCCTCGGGCAATATCTCAAACAGTACCGGCCCATCGGGCATGATTTATGTTCCTGGTCAGTCATTGTTACCTGATCGGCCAACCATTTTTACCTGACCAAAACGCGTATTACAGTGCCATTGTTACCACTGGTTAGTCATTGTTACCTGACCAAAACGCGTACAACAGTGCCATTGTTACCACTGTCTAACATTTATCCGCTCTAGATGGGTACCCGCGCTCACTGTGGGGGTGCAGACTCCGGAGGGGCTCCTACAGCCCAAGCGCTATATCATCATAAGGCCTGAAAGCCTGTACATATCAACATGAGGCCTGAAAGCCTTCTCACAATACACTCGAGGCCTGAAAGCCTCCTCACATATCACTCGACATATCCTCACGTATGGCCCTCGGCCTCAATCAGTCCAAAAATAATCATAAGCCCCTCAGGCATCAGTAAAGACAATAATGCTCAGCTCAAACAATAGTTCAAACATCAGTTAAAACTCAAGGTTGAGTAAAAATATAGCTGAGTTCATGAAACAGTGTAATTCAAATGGACTGAGTTCAAATAATATTTCAAATAGTGAGGAAAACAGTGATGATAGCTCACAAAGATTTTAAACAGTCGGCAATAAGCCCCAAGTATGGCAATCAGCCCAAGTCATGATAATATCAAATAAGTTTCAGTCAAATCGCGGTAAAATCAACAATCGGGACGGACCAAGTCACAATCCCCAACGGTGCTCTACCCCACGCTCGCTATCCGGCGTGCAAGTCACCTCAATATAGCACTACAGCGTGCAAATCCGGGGTTTCAAACCCTCAGGATATCATTTACAATCATTACTCACCTCGAACCGGTGAAATCTCTAGCTCGCGACGCCCTTGCCCCATCAAATCGGCCTCCACGCGCGTCGAATCTAACCAAAATCAGAGCGAATACATCACAATATGCTAAGGGAACAATACCCAATCGAAAATAATCGAAAAATATCAAGAATCTCGAAATAAGCAAAACCCGAGCCTCGGGCCCACTTCTCGAAAAATAAGAAAATTAACATCAATGGATTCCTCATCTTCTCACGAGTTCATACATACCATGAACTCTCAAATCCGAGCTCAAATGACCCATCAAATCCCAATTTAACATCTCAAAATCCCAAGCCCTAGTTCATCAATTTTAGGCTTAATTTCCATGAATTTCTAGGTTAATTTCGCATATAATCATGTTTTTAACTCATAAAACTTAACTCCAGTCAATCTCAGTCGAAAGCCTCTTCAATTGCTCCTAAAAAGCTCTCAACATGTTCAACAATGGAGGAAAATACCCTTAGCTCGCGGATGAAATGTTATTTTAAAAATCTTCTCTGCCAGCTCTTTTTCGCTTATGCGGTCCCGTTTCCGCTTATTCGGGACCGCTTCTGCGGTTTTCCACTTAAAGGCTTCGACCGCTTCTGCGGCCCAGAAATCGCACCAGCGGGACCGCTCCTGCGGCCCAAACTTCCGCTTCTACGGAAAACCCAACTCAAGCTCCAACCGCTTCTGCGGTTCCCCAATCGCATAAGCGATACCGCTTCTGCTGTCCAAATTCCGCTAAAGCGAAAACATACCAGAAGCAGCAGACTTAGCACATGAAAAATTCCAAAACTCTCCTTTTAACCATCCGAACTCACCCCGAGGCCCCGGGGACCTCAACCAAAAATACCAATACGTCCTAAAAATTAGTCAAACTTGTTCCAATCATAAAAACACCACGATTAACACTAAAACCATCAAATTACATCAAATCCAAGCCTAAGTTCTTCAAATTCTTCCGAAACTCGCATTCGATCAAAAACCCAACCAAACCACCTCCGAATCATCTGAAATTTTGCACACACATCCCAAATCACCTAACAAAGCTACAACAACTCTCGGAATTCCATTCCGACCCTCGCATCAAAGTCTCACCTATCAACCGAAATTCGCCAAAATACTAACTTCGCCGATTCAAGCCTAATTCTACACCGGACCTCCAAAATCAATTCCGATCACACTCCTAAGTCACAAATCATCCCCCGAAGCTAACCGAATCACCGGAAATCACATCCGAGCCCTATAACTCATAAGCCAACCTCCGGTTGACTTTTCCAAACCACGCCTTCCTTAAAGAGACTAAGTGTCTCATTTCTTATCAAAACCAATCCAAATCAACTCTAACACACCAAATACCGATAACGAAATATGAAGAAGCATAAAAATGGGGGAAACGGGGCGGTAGCTCCTGAGACGACGGGTCAGGTCGTCACATCCTCCCCAACTTAAACAATCGCTCGTCCTCTGTCACGACCCAGATCCACTACGGGTCGTGATGGCGCCGGACACCGCTGTCAGGCAAGCCAACTAAATCACCAATTAAATTCTCTTTTTATAACTTTGAAATCCTAGGAGTTTTACTTCCATTTTTCATATATAAAACAATCTCTGTTTCAATTCAAATGAAGAAATTAACTATTAATACACATCTTCAAAGAAAACCATCCCAGAACCCGGTGTCACAAGTGCATGAGCAACTACTGATAAGGAAAATAAAATACAAATGTATGTCCAAAATACAGTGGACAGAGAATCAATAAATAAAGTATTGGAAGGGGACTACTCTAGCTGCGGGTCGTCTCGAACAATGCGGCTCACCAAGTCCCCAAATCATTCGTGCTGCTACCTAAAGTAACATATACCTGTGCAACAAAAATGCACAGAAGTGCAGTATGAGTACGTAATCAACGTGTACTCAGTGAGTACCCCGCCTAACCTCGAAGAGGTAGAGACGAGATGGTCAACCTGGACACTCACTAGCGGTCCAATAATAATATATTAAATGTGTGGGGAAATCATGGATTCATATAACATATTCTAATTCACAAAGCTGTAAAACAGGTAAACACCTTTTAACAATTAGCAAAGGATTTTCAAGATTTTAATTTTCTTCATTTAATGAGTTCATCTCAAGCCATGAAAGGCAATGTCATCATTTAAGATTCCTCATGCATCAATATATAAAAGATATCATGCGCAAATCATACCGAGGCGACGGCCCGATCCAACAGAAACTAAATGTGCACTTGCCGAGGGTCGACGACGCGCCTATAGATGCATCTATTTAATCTGCCGAGGCGTTCGGCCCGTTCCAAAATAAAACACACAGATAGACAGTCAGTCAATAAGTCAACATGGAGCAATTGTCCAAGAAAAGCCAACTCTCTTTAAATAATCTGAGGAAGCGAAGCTTAAGTCTTTTTAGAAATCCTTTTATAAATTTAATGTGATTTAAGCAATTCAAACCCTCAAAGGGGTTCACAATTAATCCAAATATAGCATGCTCAATCAATCAAGTAAGAACTTATCAGGGAGTGTTTATCGATATATATTATATCAATTCCTTTTTTAACAAAATTTTACAAGTAAGGTTAAATCTCTTTGGAAATTCATTTACAATTTCCATGTGACACAAGCAATTTGAGCTATCCAAGAATTTACAATTAATTCAAGTATTCATGCTTTTGGGTCCTAGCTACCCGGACATAGCAAATAGTAGCTACCCACGGACTCTCGTCACTCGTGCGTACGTAGCCCCCGCAA
>NW_017676594.1:15066-18369 GCF_001879085.1 Nicotiana attenuata
GTGTTTTGCCACACACCTGCACCTACCTATGACTATACTACTATATGAAATACTAAATTAATAGTTTTGTGTACAATCCAATTACATTACAGTTAAAGAAACAAAAAATATTTTCAAATATTATATGATACCAGTATGGTATACAAGTATACCAACAGAGTATATAGTTGTTTTGCTACACACCTGCACCTACCTATGACTATACTACTATATGAAATGCTAAATTTTTATAGTGTGTTGTAATTGATATTTTGTTCTTTGGATTTACAGGACAAATTCTACCCCTCGCATATGCAATTGTTGATTCGGAAAATGATGCATCGTGGGAATGGTTCTTCGTGCAGTTCAGAGAAACCTATGGACAAAGAGAGGGAATGTGCATTGTATCAGACAGGCATGATGCTATATGGAAAGCAACTTCAATTGTCTATCCAGAAGTCCCTCATTGTGCATGTATGTTCCATCTGTGGAACAACATAAAGACAAACTTCAGGAAGAGCCAAAAACAAATCAAAGAAGTATATTTTGCGTTAGCAAGAGCATATACTGTTGAAGAATTCAACAGGCATATGGCAGAGTTAGAAGCTATTGATAGTAGAGTGAAAACATACCTGATTGATATTGGATATGATAAATTGTCCCAGGCGCATTCCAAGGCAAATAGAACCATGACCATGACATCGAATATTGCGGAATCAGTAAATGCAGCAAACAAGCACGCAAGAGACCTCCCAGTTTTGAATTTGCTTGACTTTATGACAACATTGATTAAAAAATGGAATTACACAAATCGGAAGGATGCAGTGGAATCATTTATGAAGATTGGTGCAAAGTATGAAAAAATATTGGCAGATAATACTATCTTATCACAGATGATGACGGTATGCATTTTCAAAATCATAAAAACACTGCATGTACTGTATTTTTACTTTTTTACCTTAGTGATTTCACTAAACAACTGAATATTGTTATTTAAAAAATACTATTACTTCATATAGCTAATGACTTTTCTTAATTAAAATTATACTTGGTGTTGCCATCAACTGAATTCTTACATTTAGTAATTGATGGCCAAACAAGAAATGTGGTGCGCCTACATGAAAGAAACTGCACTTGTGGGAGGTTTCAGCTAGACGATATTCCATGTCCACATGCAATGGCAGTTATACAAAAATTCCATATGGATTCATACAAGTATTGCTCGGATTACTACAGCATAGACTACTTGCTGAAAACATATGAGATACCAGTAAATCCATTGCCTGATGAAACAACGTGGCAAATTCCAGAACATGTCTCTTCGCAGGTGGTACTGCCACCAAAAAGACAAATCAAACCAGGAAGACCTAAAAAGAAGAGAGGCATAGGAGGCTGGGAAGGAAATACAGTTACATGTGCACTATGCGGGAGAAAAGGACACAACCGGAGAACATGCCGAAATATTCCAAAGAGAGATTGATATAACGATTCAATGTTTTTATAGAACTCATATATCGTAGAATCATAGCATTTGAATTGCAAAGAAATAAAATGCATTTCATGCATTAGACATATATTTGGTATGATGATTCTTTGCGAAATTACTTCTTGGCAACAAATTTATTTGGCTACTTGTATTTTCAATAAGAATCTGTTTATTTTCTATTTTAGTATATAAAAGTGGGATGCATTTACATCTAGTTGCTGCAGGAAAAAAGATGCTAAAATATATATGTGATACCCAAGTGGTATATCTGTATACCTTATGGGTATATCTGTATATCTTATTAGTATCAAAATATGTGCAGAAATAGTAGTGGTGCTGCAAATGCAACATTTGTACATACTTTGTTAACAAAATGGGCACGCTTTGCAACTCATGTCTGTATTGAAGTATTACAAATTGGAAGCCATTTACATGGAGTTATTGTACATCATCAGGTACATTAATACAAGGTGATACCCAAATGTTATATTTGTATACCTCGCTGGTATATAGTGGTATTTAACTAATATGGCTAAAACAAAATATGCGCAGAAATATAAATGGTGCACCAGATACAACGTGATACCGAAAATGCGCACGCTTTGCAACTCATGTCACTACTTACATCTAGTTGCTGCAGGAAAAAGGTGAGTCAAATACAATGTGATACCCAAATGGTATATCAGTATACCTGATTGGTATATATTTCTACTGCACTAATACACCATCTATGCTAAAACTACAGATGTACATTAAAGCTTAGACCATCATCACATTCGAAAGCAGATCATTTAACTTCGTTTCATCTGCCCCTAATTTTCACTTGCAGAATCCATTAAACCTTACCCTCTGGCAAAGGAATGGACCTCGACATCCTAATAAACCAACAACTTTATCGAAGAAGCCTAAGAAAAGCCTAATAAAACAAGCTGAAATCAGAAACAAAATCAGCAAATTTTCAGCATCAAGAGACATAAATAAACTGATAACCCCCATGTACTTGAAGAAATCTATACCACATATTCTGAACCAGAATAACTAAATATGACAAAAGAAACATTAGTAGTTGGAAATATTTTATAAAGGCACAAGTTTCGTACAGTCTTGAATCATCAGAAGGTCATTTACTACTAACAATACCATACTTCACCAAAAACTATTAAAATCCTGCAAAGTTTTCATGATACGATTAACTAAAACCAAAAAGAGACCTATACTACTTCTTGCGTTTCTTTCCACGAGTCTTTTTAGGTGCTACTGGAGCCTCAGATTCACTTGATTCGCCATGCAACTGCTTGTTCCTCCCATTGTGCCACAACAGTATACCAAACCTAGCTCGAAGACCATCCACATCAAAATTGGCAACAGGGATTGGAAGATCTTCAATAATATACTCAGCAAAGCAAGCAACATATACTCCACAATCTCTGAAATAAAACAAATGAATAGAATATAAAAATCAATTAGGAGTGAAAATGTTAATATGAATGAGGAAAACAAAGTAATAAATAAAGTAACTATTCTTACGAATTTTGCTGTGTTGGCAGATTTGTAATCAGTTCAATCTCAAAAGGATCAGTCAAATTCTTTCCCATGTGCAGACCATTTTCTACTACAATGTCACTTATTTGGTAATAAAATTCAATACTAACTAGAAATAGGGGGATCAACACAGCATAAGCCTCTACCACCTTTTGAATAGCTTTTTTGTGCTTTCGACTACGTAGCGAGTCATATCGTAAAACAATCTCTTGTTGGAATGACACACACCCCAACTAATCCAACTAGCCAACCTTTACTTCGTTAAATTAAATTGGTAAAAAGGAACCGATGATCAA
>NW_017676594.1:19805-25904 GCF_001879085.1 Nicotiana attenuata
TGTATTGGTTTGTCTTTGTTATTATCAGTAAAACATAATACCAATATAGTATATATGTATGCTAAATCAGTATACTATGTGAGTATAAAATTGTGCTGCTTTGTCTATATTTTTTATCAGCAAAATATGATACTGATACAGTATATAAGTATACCAACAGAGTATACCATGTGAGTATATAATTGTACGGATTTTTGTGTGTGTTTTTTATCAATAGAACATGATACATAACTGTGTTTGTATTATAAACAGGTATATCCTTGAATGCGTGGATGAAAGATGCACTTGGAGACTTAAAGCATCAAGCCTGCGAGCATCAAATCTTTTCAAAGTGACGGATTTCAATTCTGTCCACAGTTGTTTAACTGATAAGAGATTTTGTTCACAAAAGCAAGCTGTCTCAGCTTTTGTTGCAGCTGTGGTACAAGATAAACTTGTTGACCCGAAAACCATATATACACCAACAGATATCCAAAGAGACATCCAAAAAGGATATGGTATGGACTTAAGCTACATGCAAGCATGGAGATCAAAAGAAAAAGCAATGCAATTTTTGAGACAATCACCAAGTGAGTCATACAAGAAAATGCCAACATATCTTTATATGTTAGAGTATGCTAACCCAGGATCAGTGACACGACTACACACTGAAGGAGATGGGAGCTTCTTGTATGCATTCATAGCTATATATGCATCGATTAGAGGATGGATCTATTGTAGGCCAGCAGTTGTAGTTGATGGAAGTTTTTTAAAGTCAACAAATAGAGGGACCATACTCACGGCTTCCACGCAAGATGCAGAGGGTAAGAGTACAATCCAATTACATTCAGTTAAAGAAACAAAAATATTTTCAAATATTATATGATACCAATATGGTATACAAGTATACCAACAGAGTATATAGTTTTTTTGCCATACACCTGCACCTACCTATGACTATACTACTATATGAAATACTAAATTAATATTTTGTGTACAATCCAATTACATTCAGTTAAAGAAACAAAAAATATTTTCAAATATTATATGACACAAGTATGGTATACAAGTATACCAACAGAGTATATAGTTGTTTTGCTACACACCTGCACCTACCTATGACTATACTACTATATGAAATGCTAAATTAATATAGTGTTTTGTAATTGATATTTTGTTCTTTGGATTTACAGGACAAATTCTACCCCTCGCATATGCAATTGTTGATTCGAAAAATGATGCATCGTGGGAATGGTTCTTCGTGCAGTTCAGAGAAACCTATGGACAAAGAGAGGGAATGTGCATTGTATCAGATAGGCATGATGCTATATGGAAAGCAACTTCAATTGTCTATCCAGAAGTCCCTCATTGTGCATGTATATTCCATCTGTGGAACAACATAAAGACAAACTTCAGGAAGAGCCAAAAACAAATCAAAGAAGTATATTTTGCGTTAGCAAGAGCATACACTGTTGAAGAATTCAACAGGCATATGGCAGAGTTAGAAGCTATTGATAGTAGAGTGAAAACATACCTGATGGATATTGGATATGATAAAAGGTCCCGGGCGCATTCCAAGGCAAATAGAACCATGACCATGACATCGAATATTGCGGAATCAGTAAATGCAGCAAACAAGCACGCAAGAGACCTCCCAGTTGTGAATTTGCTTGACTTTATGACAACATTGATTCAAAAATAGAATTACACAAATCGAAAGGATGCAGTGGAATCATTTATGAAGATTGGTTCAAAGTATGAAAAAATATTGGCAGATAATACTATCTTATCACAGATGATGACGGTATGCATTTTCAAAATCATAAAAACACTGCATGTACTGTATTTTTACTTTTTTACCTTAGTGATTTAACTAAACAACTGAATATTGTTATTTAAAAAATACTATTACTTCATATAGCTAATGACTTTTCTTAATTAAAATTATACTAGGTGTTGCCATCAACTGAATTCTTACATTTAGTAATTGATGGCCAAACAAGAAATGTGGTGCGCCTACATGAAAGAAACTGCACTTGTGGGAGGTTTTAACTAGACGATATTCCATGTCCACATGCAATGGCAGTTATACAAAAATTCCATATGGATTCATACAAGTATTGCTCGGATTACTACAACATAGACTACTTGCTTAAAGCATATGAGATACCAGTAAATCCATTGCCTGATGAAACAACGTGGCAAATTCCAGAACATGTCTCTTCGCAGGTGGTACTGCCACCAAAAGGACAAATCAAACCAGGAAGACCTAAAAAGAAGAGAGGCATAGGAGGCTGGGAAGGAAATACAGTTACATGTGCACTATGCGGGAGAAAACGACACAACCGGAGAACATGCCGAAATATTCCAAAGAGAGATTGATATAAAGATTCAATGTTTTTATAGAACTCATATATCGTAGAATCATAGCATTTGAATTGCAAAAAAATAAAATGCATTTCTTGCATTAGACATATATTTGGTATGATGATTCTTTCCGAAATTACTTCTTGGCAACAAATTTATATGGCTACTTGTATTTTCAATAAGAATCTGTTTATTTTCTATTTTAGTATATAAAAGTGGGATGCATTTACATCTAGTTGCTGCAGGAAAAAAGATGCTAAAATATATATGTGATACCCAAGTGGTATATCTGTATACCTTATTGGTATATCTGTATATCTTATTAGTATCAAAATATGTGCAGAAATAGAAGTGGTGCTGCAAATGCAACATTTGTACATACTTTGTTAACAAAATGGGCACGCTTTGCAACTCATGTCTGTATTGAAGTATAACAAATTGGAAGCCATTTACATGCAGTTATTGTACATCATCAGGTACATTAATACAAGGTGATACCCAAATGTTATATTTGTATACCTCGCTGGTATATAATGGTATTGAACTAATATGGCTAAAACAAAATATGCGCAGAAATACAAATGGTGCACCAGATACAACGTGATACCGAAAATGCGCACGCTTTGCAACTCATGTCACTACTTACATCTAGTTGCTGCAGGAAAAAAGGTGAGTCAAATACAATGTGATACCCAAATGGTATATCAGTATACCTGATTGGTATATAGTTCTACTGCACTAATACACCATCTATGCTAAAACTACAGATGTACATTAAAGCTTAGACCATCATCACATTCGAAAGCAGATCATTTAACTTCGCTTCATCTGCCCCTAATTTTCACTTGCAGAATCCATTAAACCTTACCCTCTGGCAAAGGAATGGACCTCGACATCCTAATAAACCAACAACTTTATGGAAGAAGCCTAAGAAAAGCCTAATAAAACAAGCTGAAATCAGAAACAAAATCAGCAAATTTTCAGCATCAAGAGACATAACTAAACTGATAACCCCCATGTACTTGAAGAAATCTATACCACATATTCTGAACCAGAATAATTAAATATGACAAAAGAAACATTAGCAGCTGGAAATATTTTATAAAGGCACAAGTTTCCTACAGTCTTGAATCAGCAGAAAGTCATTTACTACTAACAATATCATACTTCACCAAAAACTATTAAAATCCTGCAAAGTTTTCATGGTACGATTAACTAAAACCAAAAAGAGACCTATACTACTTCTTGCGTTTCTTTCCACGAGTCTTTTTAGGTGCTACTGGAGCCTCAGATTCACTTGATTCGCCATGCAACTGCTTGTTCCTCCCATAGTGCCACAACAGTAAACCAAACCTAGCTCGAGACCATCCACATCAAAATTGACAACAGGGATTGGAAGATCTTCAATAATATACTCAGCAAAGCAAGCAACATATACTCCACAATCTCTGAAATAAAACAAATGAATAGAATATAAAAATCAATTAGGAGTGAAAATGTTAATATGAATGAGGAAAACAAAGTAATAAATAAAGTAACTATTCTTACAAATTTTGTTGTGTTGGCAGATTTGTAATCAGTTCAATCTCAAAAGGATCAGTCAAATTCTTTCCCATGTGCAGACCATTTTCTACTACAATGTCACTTCTTTGGTTATAAAATTCAATACTAACTAGAAATAGGGGGATCAACACAGCATAAGCCTCTGCCACCTTTTGAATAGCTTTTTTGTGCTTTCGACTACGTAGCGAGTCATATACGTAAAAACATGTCTTGTGGAATGACACACACCCCAATATCCAATACCAACTTTCTGCCAAATTAATTGGAAAAAGGACATGATCAACCTGGTGCCATGGAGTGTTGCAATGCATCCTAAATCCTTTCATGTATTGCATGTGTAATACCCCATAATTTAATCCGAGGACAAATTAGTCATTTAGCTAACAATTAAAAAAAAGAAAAGAAATAAAGCAACTTATGAGGTCAAAGCCCATTAGAATAGTAGGGCGTGAGAACTAATAAGGGTTTGGAGAGGAAAGGACTTTCCTGCCAACAAATGGAGTACATAAAAGAAAACATGGAAAAACGTTTACAATTCTAATCGGTAATCAAATTGAGAGCGAGAAGTTTAGCAGCAACTTGGAGTCAAAACCAAATTATTGGCCCGGAGAGACAAGGACACGAGGCTTGAAGAGGAACAAGACGCACCAGTTGTTTTCTTGAATAAAAAGTGCTCTATTTGGCATCAAAGAGTTGTAACAAGAAACTACCAAGCTAGCAACGTGAGTATTATGGAAGAATTTTAGTTTTATATTGTTTAACTCTTCCATTATAATATTGGGATTTAGTTTGGTCTTTAATTATAGGGAGCAGTATTAGATACGGGCTTTTATGATAAAATTGATTAGTTGTTGAATTGGTGATACGAAGGAATTACAGAGAATTAGTTTAATAGGGACATGGCAGCCTAATTGAGGTTATTTCAAGTGGAATAAAGAGGAATTTGACAGAATAATACCCGATTATGTTGGTAGTTCATAAGTTGATACTTACCCAGTGTTTGTGATAATATAGATTGATCGAAAGAAGTTGTACGGACCGCTCGAAGTTGCGCGCTTGGTATTTCGGCACGAGTATAGTGAGTAGCAATCTTACCGCAATTTGTGTTTTCATAACTTGCATGATTTACACATGATTTTTAATATGAATATGTCACCGATTATTTAAGTTGCATGTGGGACAAGTCTTTTACCCGATATGATACCGAAATAGTTATTTGAGATGAATACCGTGGTTTTAAATATTTTGGTTGTCACTAGACCTGTTTTACCGTTACTTGAATTTACTGTTATCGAAAGGAAATTATATGATTTGATAAGAACTGAAATGCCCTATATTGTTTTAAAATAGTTTCTACGAGTATATATACAGATTACAGAGACAAGTATAAATGGGAGTAGACTTTGAAGGATCCCGTAGCTAACGGCGGGTTCGTTAGACCTGGTGCACCTTGTAATTACCGATTATCGTTATAGCCCTCGCTAGTGGGAAGGTAGAACTAGCATAGCGTTATCGATTTTCCTCGAGTAGGGACTACCGTTATATATATGACTTCTTGCGAAGAAGTCCACAGTTATACCGATTACATGATCCGTTCATTGAAACCTCCCAAATTTGAATATTGATATTATACAGTGGTTACCGAGCTTATTCCTGAATTATTAATTGTTTTATACTACAAGGAAAGCATGATGAGGCTGAAAATTATTTATTGTTTCTGAAAGGGCATTTTTATGTATTTTCTCTTGGAGATACTAGCATGTTTCTGACTTGTCCCCAAATAAAAACGGTTGTGGTTAAGTGTTATTACTCACTGAGCTAGCGACTCATTCCCCGCTAATTTTTTTTACAGAGACAGCAGTTGACGCAGGCGAGGATTTCGTTAATTAGAGCGCACAGGTTGAAAATTCTTGATGAGCCTCGCACTTGTTCGCGTGGGCAGAGATTTTCATCAAACGTTATGGTCTTTCTTTGAATTCTTAGAGTCGCTCCATAGTCATTCTTTTAGTGTCATGAGTATTATTTTGCTATTAGTCTTATGTTGAGTATCGTTCTGTAGTATTAAAGTTGGAGATAATTAGTATTTCTGGTTGCTAGTTGGTTGATTAGCAATGGTGGAGACTTCTGTTTTGTTAAAATTGATAAGTTGTCCATTGTTTGGTATAATATTAGGATGTTTGGTTGTCTGAT
>NW_017676594.1:27354-38226 GCF_001879085.1 Nicotiana attenuata
TGGGAGGTTTCAGCTAGACGATATTCTATGTCCACATGCAATGGCAGTTATACAAAAATTTCATATGGATTCATACAAGTATTGCTCGGATTACTACAACATAGACTACTTGCTGAAAACATATGAGATACCAGTAAATCCATTGCCTGATGAAACAACGTGGCAAATTCCAGAACATATCTCTTCGCAGGTGGTACTGCCACCAAAAGGACAAATCAAACCAGGAAGACCTAAAAAGAAGAGAGGCATAGGAGGCTGGGAAGGAAATACAGTTACATGTGCATTATGCGGGAGAAAAGGACACAACCGGAGAACATGCCGAAATATTCCAAAGAGAGATTGATATAACGATTCAATGTTTTTATAGAACTCATATATCGTAGAATCATAGCATTTGAATTGCAAAGAAATAAAATGCATTTCTTGCATTAGACATATATTTGGTATGATGATTCTTTGCGAAATTACTTCTTGGCAACAAATTTATATGGCTACTTGTATTTTCAATAAGAATTTGTTTATTATCTATTTTAGTATATAAAAGTGGGATGCATTTACATCTAGTTGCTGCAGGAAAAAAATGCTAACATATATGTGATACCCAAGTGGTATATCTGTATACCTTATTGGTATATCTGTATATCTTATTAGTATCAAAATATGTGCAGAAATAGAAGTGGTGCTGCAAATGCAACATTTGTACATACTTTGTTAACAAAATGGGCACGCTTTGCAACTCATGTCTGTATTGAAGTATAACAAATTGGAAGCCATTTACATGCAGTTATTGTACATCATCAGGTACATTAATACAAGGTGATACCCAAATGTTATATTTGTATACCTCGCTGGTATATAGTGGTATTGCACTAATATGGCTAAAACAAAATATGCGGAGAAATACAAATGGTGCACCAGATACAACGTGATACCCAAAATGCGCACGCTTTGCAACTCATGTCACTACTTACATCTAGTTGCTGCAGGAAAAAAGGTGAGTCAAATACAATGTGATACCCAAATGGTATATCAGTATACCTGATTGGTATATAGTTCTACTGCACTAATACACCATCTATGCTAAAACTACAGATGTACATTAAAGCTTAGACCATCATCACATTCGAAAGCAGATCATTTAACTTTGCTTCATATGCCCCTAATTTTCACTTGCAGAATCCATTAAACCTTACCCTCTGGCAAAGGAATGGAACTCGGCATCCTAATAAACCAACAACTTTATGGAAGAAGCCTAAGAAAAGCCTAATAAAACAAGCTGAAATCAGAAACAAAATCAGCAAATTGTCAGTATCAAGAGACATAACTAAACTGATAACCCCCATGTACTTGAAGAAGTCTATACCACATATTCTGAACCAGAATAATTAAATATAACAAAAGAAACATTAGCAGCTGGAAATATTTTATAAAGGCACAAGTTTCGTACAGTCTTGAATCAGCAGAAGGTCATTTACTACTAACAATACCATACTTCACCAAAAACTATTAAAATCCTGCAAAGTTTTCATGATACGATTAACTAAAACCAAAAAGAGACCTATACTACTTCTTGCGTTTCTTTCCACGAGTCTTTTTAGGTGCTACTGGAGCCTCAGATTCACTTGATTCGCCATGCAACTGCTTGTTCCTCCCGTAGTGCCACAACAGTATACTAAACCTAGCTCGAAGACCATCCACATCAAAATTGGCAACAGGGATTGGAAGATCTTCAATAATATACTCAGCAAAGCAAGCAACATATACTCCACAATCTCTAAAATAAAACAAATGAATAGAATATAAAAATCAATTAGGAGTGAAAATGTTAATATGAATAAGGAAAACCAAGTAATAAATAAAGTAACTATTCTTACGAATTTTGCTGTGTTGGCAGATTTGTAATCAGTTCAATCTCAAAAGGATCAGTCAAACTCTTTCCCATGTGCACACCATTTTTTACTACAATGTTACTTCTTTGGTTATAAAATTCAATACTAACTAGAAGTAGGGGGATCAACACAGCATAAGCCTCTGCCACCTTTTGAATAGCTTTTTTGTGCTTTCGACTACGTAGCGAGTCATATACGTAAAAACATCTCTTGTGGAATGACACACACCCCAATATCCAATGCCAACTTTCTGCCAAATTAATTGGAAAAAGGACATGATCAACCTGGTACCATGGAGTGTTGCAATGCATCCTAAATCCTTTCATGTACTGCATGGTATTGTCTGATCTATCAATCAAATGATCTTGTTTCCCACCTTTAACAAATTCTGTGAAAACCCTTTGAATGATATTATTAAAAAGAGTATCTGTAGTTGTGACTTTGATTGGCATATTAATTCCATATTTCGCCTTCTTCCTAAGATAGCAGAATATAATATTCAAGTGCTGCAAAAAAGAGAGGAAGTAAACATGACTAGCACTAACAATATGAATGAACTACTACAACAACAAAAATAAAAAGCAGTACACATACCGAACTAGAGAGCGGCCTGCCAAAATAGTTTAAGGTATGGAAAAACGTCTTATCATCAATCTGTTCAACTTCAAAGTCAAAACAAGGCTCTAGCTTTTGATCACCAGGTAAATACACTTCCCTATTTCATATAAAAGAAGATATGGATAAGAAATATAACAACAAACGTTAAGAAAAAATGAAAACAAAAGTACATGGAAACGAATACGCACTCTCCCAATTGCATGTTTGCTTCAACAAAGTTTGAGAATGCAGTCGTAAGCTTAAAATCACCAGTCTCTGAAATGTCATTTACAAATGGAAATCTTCCTTTGATGACCTTCGAGGATCCCCCAACTGCACTAACACCAGATTGCCAGTCAATTCCTATACGGCGACTGTTTTACAGCTGCGGGGCGCCTTCTCCGTGTGAAAACTGCAGGAGTAGTTTCAACGTCTGTTTGTATCTGGATAATAGTTCTTGATACCGACTGATCAGGTTTAGACTTATTTACAGCACGAGTTGTCAGTTCATTTCCTGATTGATTTACATTACATCTCCCTCCTTGTGTAATGGCAGCAATTAGAAAGTTGAGAATCAATATATTCAAAATCAGAATCCAAGTGAAGATCACCCCCGTGTCGACATGGAGCTTAAATTAGAAAATGCTAGTGAATAAATAAATATACAAAGTTAAGAAATTTAGAAAAAAAGAATGAAAAGTTATATATAGAAGACATTACAAGAAGGCAAATTCACATTACTGCCACCAACATCCACTTGACCAACACCATCAACCCGACATGTTGAACACATAAAAGCATTATCAGCATAACTACTTAAATAAAAAATAAAAAACTATCAAGAACCTATCATTTACATACTAACTACAGAATTAGAAACATCAACATCGTACCCTGTGGAGCAGTATTAGACTCAATAACAACATCTGCTCGTGTCTGTACAGGGATTCCTGATGGCAGCGGAGCAGGACCCAACTTTTTAACATCATGAGATGACTGCTCATATGTTGCTTGTTGTGTAATGGCGGTGATTTGATCAATTGCAGATGCAGACAGTTCAAAGTTAGAATCCAAGCCAAAATCATGCTCATTTACGAAGGGGTCTGAAAAAAGTTTTTTAAAAAAAGGTTAGTCAATGCACAAATACGTAGAGTTAAATAAATAATTAAAAAGAATTAAAAAATTACATATACAACATTTTACCAGAACGCAAATCATCATTAACTACGCCATCACTTGCTGTGACGTTCTTCACATTGACACCAGTGGCACCTCCATCTTGACCAACCCCACCAAAACCAGATACTAAACATATAAAAGTATAAGCAAGAGTACTATTTTCAAAAAACAACAGCAAAAAAAAAATCAATCAAATCTGTGATTTACATACTAGAAGGTGCTTTGGGCGTGCTATCTCCAATAACTACAGGATCATTCCCAACGTGGCCACTTTCAAACTGGTCATAATCATTATGCATCTCACGAAAGTCAGGATCATTATCCTGTTGCTTATGCTGAAAATGAGAAACTAACAATTTTAGTATTATGTATATTACAAGAATACTATGTGCACTAAAAGTAAAGAATGGAATAGTATCCTATAAGCATATATTGCATCTTTGAACAATATACTATAGCATTATATTATATAAAAGATCAATACCGCTGAATTTCCCTCTGGTTTCATTGACTGCCTACCAATAGCTGCAAGCACCTCCTCAAACTTGTTCTCTACAAAAAGCTTCAAAGCTTGTAACTCCTTCATTACCTCAACATTGGTAGGTTGGGAATCACTTCCAGTACTTTCATGCATACTTTGTGTCTTTGGTAATTGAGTGCCAAAAACCTGAAAGCTATCGGGCTGACTGTCAGTGCACTCAACTTCAATTTCAAAGCTTAGACCACGCACATCAAATAGTTGCTTCTCATCATCAGTTGGGGTGATGTTCTTTAGCTGCAATTATTAAGCACACTAGTTAGAAATAGAAATGATAATAAAGTATGGAAAGATAAAAGATCCCTATTAACATATGATACCGATATAGTATACATGTATACCAATAGAGTATATCACTGAACTGGGATATAGTATACATGATACCAATATAGTATACATGTATACCAACAGAGTATATCACTGAACTGGGATATTGCTACAACTGTGACTAAACTACTGTACCAAAACATTAAGAGAGGCAATAAAACTATGAGAAAATTACCTGCTCGCGTTGCAAGCTACACATTCGCAAAACAACTCGCTCATTCGGTATTTGACCCATGACTACCAATTCAAAATTTGTGGAAGTTTGTTTCCAAGATGATCAGCAAAGTGACCATCCAAACTTGGGCAGCATCCATACAACCAAGTCTGTAAAGCCAACGGGAAGCCACCGAGTCTATAAAAAGAAGGCTTATCTTGAAACTTGTTGGAACACGAGTCAATTGTAGCTTTATAAACATCTATACCCCAGGGATAATTATTAAAATCACCGCACTCAACCAAGTCAATGTAAGGCCGTGAAATAACTTTTGTTTTGAGTTGAGAAAGTAAGAAGCTATTCACAAAATAAAGAACTGCTATCTTCAACGCATCATCATCTGTTTCCCATTTCTTCTTCTTAAAACAGTCTGCTAGTTGGGCAAATGTCACGGATGCAGTCCCAAAATATTTTGAAATCAACCTATTCTCTGCTATGCTCTCTATACTTGTATCACCCTTACATTTCAACCCAGTAACAAGTGCAAATTCACCCAAGCCAAAGCGCAACCTAGAATCATTCACTACAAACTGCATCTCATTTTTCACCTTATGATGTACTTCTCTAATAAGCAAATGGTGCATAACCCGAATTTGTACAATAACTGGTGGCAGATCCAAAAAATAGCCAAAGCATGTTTTCTTACACAGTCGAAGTTGCCTCTTTGATAAATTCGCTTTCAATTGATGAATAACATGGCAGTTGGTATCCCGATCAACCTTTGGTTTATAATCTAAGTCCATAGGTACAAGGAAATCCCAACACTGCAAAACATGTTCATATAAAATAATTTCAGAAATAGAATTCACTTAAAATGCAACTAAACCAACTAAAAATATTACAACTACCATACGATACCAACACGACATATAACTATACCAGCAGGGTATACAATTCTACTGACTAATTTCCGGCAACTACAAATGACTATACTACTATTACATAACAGATAGGAATAAAGAGAAAAAGCAAAAAGGAATGCAGCTATAAAGTATTTTCAAGATACTGTACGATACTACTATTATTAAAGGAAAAATAAATAGCGAAGACAGCTAAAAAAGGATCCAGAAGCATATGATAGTATATAGATATACTAACAGGGTAAATAGTTGTACGGGTTGTTCCGACAACTGTATATAACTATAAAAACTATCACATAACACACATACACTATGTCTATAGGCACAAGACTTCTATGGGAACATCATGCGTGCCATTGCCACTGCAACAAAACACCAGTTACGCAACAATCGGATAAAGAACATAAATGCAGGGAGATAAGAGTGCAAAGAATGAACACCATCAAACAGGTTTTTCGCATCCACCAACACATGTCCAAAAGGTTAGAACTATCATTTAAATGAATTCTGTGTCCAATAGTCTTGAACATGGAGACAAGAAATTTTACTTATAAAGAAACAAAAGGAAAATAGTGTGGGAACAATTTGCAGCAATACCAAGTGACCATCAATGCATAAACTTACTTTAAGTTGTTTCATTTGAAGATGCATATTCAATATTACTAGGGAGGGAAAGCCAAAAGAAACTTAGTTATTAAATCTACAGTATCCGGAAACTATTCTATCAAATACATATTTTAGAGGATAGTAGCAAAATACTTTTCATCTTGCATATTCTTGAGATTACTAAGGAAGTAAAAGAATAGCATAAGCTCACATCAAATTGCACTACAAGATAGCTAATATTCGACAAGGAACTTATGCTACAGTACCAGCGCTTCTCGCCCATTGACCCCATCCACACAATGCCACCTATAAAGAAAAGCTCATTCTGCACTCCTAACTTACACGGTCCCATTCCTTCCATGCTTCTCTCCACCACTGTCAACTGGCTAAATACTAAATCATGTACAAAACCATCTAATGCAAAGCTGAAAATCAGAAATCACACAGAGCAGCTCTGGCTTCAATAAATATGGTTGACTACAACAGCTACTGAATCAGTGACCCTTTTTAAACCGCAAGCAGAACATTAATTTAATCTGTCTATATGGATTTTGACAGCTATAAACACTATTACGTCGCACTGAACATTGATGAAACGGATAGCTGGAATAAACAGATAAATGGAAATCGTAATAAATTTACAACAGTTCTCTTAAATGTACAGAATGAACTTGAAGAAATACAATTCACTTAAAATTAACACAACTGACTATAACTATAATATAGTACAAAAGCATAACAGGAAATCAAAAAATAACAATGTACTATACATTAAAAATCTCAAAGATCATAATTGTAAGAAAATTACCTTCTTGGGTGCGACACCAATTTTTTTCTTCTTTAACTGAGAATCATCGCTACAATCAACATCTACTGGTTGAGTCTCTGTTTTAGGCACGGATTCACGCCGGCTTCCCCCTAACTCATAATCCTCAACAACTTTACCTTTTCCCTTATCAGTCGCAGGAACACCTCCTATGACTGGTTCGGAATTTGTGCCGGGTAATGACAGGTAGGGAGTTTCATCGACTGACGAAGCATTAATATTGTTGCCTTTTCCACCCTCTAATTCTACATTTTCAGTTGTGTTTTCAACATGACTACTGCAAGGGTTACGACTAAATGGAGACTGAGAATCAGAAAATAAGGAAAAACTAGGAACAGACATGGCTGAGGCAACGGATTCAGCAGCTATTTGTGTTGAAGAATGATATTGTCCACGGCGCCACCATCTACGCGCACAATGCTTCCGACCCATAGAGAAAACAACAACCCATAGACATTGATTCACAAAAGTACAAAGGAAAACACAAAAATCCTATGATTTTGAAAACCCACTTTCACTAAAATGTACTTTCAGAAGCAAAAATTTCACCCAAAGCAAAAATGTCACCCAAAATTAGGTACTAGACGAAGAGATAGAACGGAATCGGAAAAAAAAATTTAAAACTCGAATGTGTTTCAATTTTGCGTTCTCATCGGTTGGCTATGGAGATTTGGAAACTGTACTCTACTCTACTTGTTAACTGTTAAAGAACGAAGAAAAGCGCGGGAAGCTTGGGACGGGTGAAATAGATGGGCTGGATCGAAGATAAGGAAGAGATGGGTAGATTGGGCCGCGTGAAATATGGGGGTCGAGTAAATAAATTGGGCCGACTGGGTAGGCAGGATAAATAGTTTGAGCATGTATATTAAAAGGTAAATAGTTTGAGCTTAATAGGTATAAAGTGAGATTTTTTCCTTCTCTAATAACACTCAACTTACACCCCTATAGGGCCCAAAATTTAAGCCAATTCTTAATCAAATCACTATCCCCACACGGGAATCGTACACGTGTCGCGACGTGTCTAGCTTGCTGACCTAATATTTGGTTAAGATCTTAACCCCAGGTCAAACACATTCGTGGTTAGGACCACGCAATTCCATATTTATTTGGTACCGGTCTTCACAAGTTGATTTGGCCAAATATCAAACACATGGTATGCGCGAATTGACTCCGTTCCTTCTCTCACCTTTTCCTCTCAACTCTCTTCACAAAAACCCAAGATTTCAGCTACTCATATTAAGAAACAGTGAAATAACAAATGGGGCTTTCGAGTTTTCCCAGTCCAGCTGAAGGAATGCTACCGGTATTGGTAATGAACACAGTGTTATCAGCTGCCTTAATCAAGAACATGTTGAAATCAATGCTTCAAATGGTGGGTGCTACTTGGGATCAATCCAATTCGCAAGAAGAAGAAACATCAGTTTCTAATGAAAGCAGTAGTAGCAGCGGCTCAAGAGAAAGAAGAGTGTCAATTACTAGGTACGAGTCTTTGTGTAAGAATAGGTGTGAAGCTGAGAAAAGCGGCGGCGGCGGCGGCGGCGGCGGCAGAGAGACGACAATGGAGTGTTGTGTGTGTTTAAGTAAGTTTAAAGATGACGAAAAGGTGAGTGAGTTGTCGTGTAAGCATTTCTTTCATACGAGGTGTTTGGGCAAGTGGTTCGATAATCAACATAGTACTTGTCCTCTCTGTCGTTCCATTTTCTGACTGGAATATTGCAGAGTATAGGTAGATGAATGGTATCTGATTTGACGCTTCAACTGTAAATTAGTTGTTGGTTTTGGTTATATAATTAATCTATATATAACTAATTAAGGTTGATTCGGTTCTGTATTCTAAAGATGAATGATGATTCTTCCTCTTTCTTTATCTTTAATTTGCTAAAGAAATGTCACTATGGGAAAGATGCTTTCCTTTTTTTCAACTTTTCTTGGCCTGTTTGTAAAATATGATTGTGTAAGATCATATTTACTAGTGGAATTGAAAAGGAAGAATTAGCAGAAAGTTACTACTAATGTTATACATTTTTTGACTTGGTTCTTGTTGAGCTAATATGGGACATTGCACAAAAAACTATAAAGTTTATTCTTTCGACGGATTTAACTAGTATGTAGTTTTGGAACTTTAGTAGTATTCTGTAAAGAAAAGATGCACCAAGTATATTCTATACTACTACATGCCTAATACAAAGAAGGTGTTCGCAAGACCGGTCCGAAACTTTTCTAATATTTTTTTGGAACAAAAAATACGTTTTTACTACTAAAAAAAAAAAGTTACCTAAATACCTAATTCGCAGTACTATACTGCGAATACCTTAACGGAGCTATATGCTTAACACATAGAGTTCGATGTAGGTAAGGATGTGCTCCAAAGTTTTCAATTCCACCTTATCAATCGATTCTGATTAAAAAATCCTCTCCGAAGCCCGTGTATATAAGTCAAAGATGTGACTTTCACAGGTCCGATTGCTCTTGCCGTTAAAGTTATTCGCAGTACAGTATTGCGAATTAGTAAAAAAAAAAAAATTTAAATAATGCGCAGTAGAGTACTGCGAATTGAGACACTCCGATTTTTGGGCCCAGCAATTCGCAGTACTATACTGCGAATAAGCAATTCGCATTATAGTACTGCGAATTGCCCTTAATAAAATAAACCCTCCTTCTTCTTCCCCAACACAATTCGCTGCCTGCCCCCATTAAAAAACAATCTCTACTGGTTACCCCCCCCCCCCCGTCTAATTAAAAAAAAATATTTTTTGGGCCCCACCCATCTTCTAAAAAGCAAAGAGTGTAGGTCCCACACACAAGACAAGCTTTGGATTCCTTCTTTTGGGTGTAAAAATTCGATTTCAATCAAATTTAAAAAACTTAAATCGAGGTATTTCGATTTTGTTTATGTCGACACTCGTATAGTACATGCATATTTGTATTGTTTAATGTGTTTCCATGTTAATTTGTGTTATGTTTGTATTTAAATTTGTATCTTATTTATACCCGATTGATTTATTAGCTTTGGGACAAAAAAATATTAAAATTTGATAAATAATTTGTATTGTTAATGTTATGTTTTTATTTGGTTAAACAATAAATAAATGTTATTTATTTAGTTTGTTGTTCATATTTGTATGTTATGTTTGTTGTTTTTATATGTAATAGTGACCTTTTAGCGTAGTAAGATAAAGAGCCTTTTAGTGTAGTAAAATATAGAGTCTTGTAGCGTAGTAAAATATAGAGCCTTTTAGCGTGGAGTGCAAAATATAGAGCCTTTTAGCTTAGTAAAATATAAAGCCTTAAGTATGTAGTAACTGCAAACTCTATCCAATAATACTTTACAAAATTAATTATTTAATTTATAAAATAAACTTACAAAAGTAACAAATTAATATATGTTGTCAAATAACTCAAATATCGAGCCCGGAACTCATAGATAATTATTAGTCCAATTCAATAATTAATTATTTAATTTATTAAATTAACAAAATTGTAAAAATGCTGAAATTGACACGCATAATAATTAAGGATAAGTTGGTGCTACCGGGGGTCAATTATCGAGCCTGGGAACCCATACATAATTATTCAGTCCAATTCAATAATTTTTAATTTAATTCTTTAATCTAACAAAATTCCATCGGTAACTGAAATTCACACGCATAATAATTAAGGATAACTTGGTGCGACCGGGCCTCAAATATCGAGCTTGGAAGGCCATACATAATTATTAAGTCCAATTCAAGAATTTTTAATTTAATTTATTAAACAAATACATTTCTAAAATATTTTGAAATAACACACATAATAATTAAGTATAGCTTGGTGCTACCGGGCCTCAAATATCGAGC
>NW_017676594.1:41777-42394 GCF_001879085.1 Nicotiana attenuata
TACTATACTGTCGAATTAATTATTAAATTTTTCTGCAAGACAACAGCTTTTTTCACATGGTTTTCATCTTTTTTAGAACGACAAGACAACTCCACAAAACGCAGTACTATACTGCGAATTAATTATTAAATTTTTCTGCAAGACAGCAACTTTTTTCACATGGTTTTCATCTTTTTCAGAACGACAAGACAACTCCATAAAACGCAGTACTATACTGCGAATTAATTATTTTGTCTCGCCTATAAATAATGGACTCATTGTAGTTATTTTGTATGCTCAAAATTTACTAAAAGCAGATATTTCATTAAAAGTAAGGTTTTTTTTACTAAAAGCAAATATTTCATTATATGGCTCAACCTCTTCGTCCACCACAGTGCTACTGTGGAAAATTATCCATGATGCAAAGTTGTTGGGACGGTGGTGAAGCTGGACGCCGCTACTGGCACTGTATGAACCAGTTTTACAAGGTTCCCGGCGAACCTATTTGTGAGTTTGAGGAATGGGTTGATGAACCATGTTATCAGAAATACTACAAAGAAAAACCGCAGTTTCTTCATAATATGTGTTTACGCCAACAGGAAACACAAAGCGAAAGCGATAGAATTATTGCAGAAATG
>NW_017676595.1:0-36522 GCF_001879085.1 Nicotiana attenuata
TATTGTATTGCTTACTTACCGTTTCCATTTCCTATCAGTCCTGGAGGCACTTAGGACTACTAGTTACCTAAAAGGGAGGGATATTAGGCTGACTTGGGGTTTAAAGGTGAAAAATCTAAGGCGACATAGCAAAACGCATAGGACTGCACATTAAAAGGGGAAGCACGTAAACACTAAAGGCACATATATACCTCCTCAAACAAAGCAATCAAATAGCATGACTCAAACAACAAGCAGGGTCTGAAAATATTAAGATAAAAGGGAGTTTAAGTTGTTGAAGCAGACCAATTTATTACATAACTCAGATAAGAAGTCTGAATCAGGCCTGCCTGCTGGTTGTGGCAATTATTAATTATCAGAAACGAGCTCAGTTTTATTTATTGTTATTACCTAAGGTTTGCCTAAGTGTTTGGGGAAGAATCCTATGAGCATGGTATCTATTACTGATTCAGAATGTGGCAAATCAGTAACAAACTTAAAAATGAGCGGTTTGAAATCCTATAGGCATGCTTGCTAAACCGTGTTAAATAAGGGATTTAATTATAAAAAACTGGTTCGGGATAGACTGATTTTAAATTAGACTAGTCTCAGATTCTGCAGACTATGGTATCCATTATTGCTGGTTTTAGCTCCTATAGACATGATATCTGGTGTTGCTGATTTTAATTCTTATAGACATGATATCTAGTTGAACAAGAAATGGAAACAGACAGGTTTTCACTTAGGAATTCCTATAGGCATGGTCTCTACACATTATACTGACTTTTAACCTTATAAACATGATACTCATTTATAGCCGTTTAGATCCTAGAGCATGATGTCTAAGTGGTAAAAAAACGTGCAGAATAAAGTCCTATAGGCAGGTTATCTAGGTGTGAAGTTGAACATGCAGAATTTTAAATGAACCCCTATAGGCATGGTATCTAAAATGCAGAATCGAACATGCAGGATGTAAAATAGTCCTATAGGCATGCTTTCTAAATGCAGAATTGAATCATTCAAAACACAAATCCTATAGGCATGTTTTGTACCCTTGAGCATGCATAATTACCCATCCCTTTTTCGCTAGCCAACCCCAGATGTTCATTACAAATTATTACAGAGCAGTTGCTGAATTACATCAAGAAAATACATAAAAAGGGAAATTACAACCATAGGAAGCCTGATTCTGACTTCCTCTCTGAGTTATGGAACAAAACGCCTCAAATACCACTTGTTTCAAAGCCTTTCTCGGACCTGGGTGTGTTAGAGTTCCCTAAGGGTCTCAAGGAACCCAGGGCAGTGCTTACACCCAGGTTCAATAGAACCAGATAAAGATTAGTGCAGTGTGGAAGGGCCAGCCCTTACGTGTCCAAGTTCAGAGGGAGCTCATGGGTCCCAAGGCAAGGCTCACTCAAGAGGGGCAGAACTTAAGTCTAAGAAGATAGGGGAAGTGCAGGAATGGGGTCTTAAAACTGAGGGGATAAGGAGAGGGGTAAAAGGTGATTAGGGAAACAGTAATTAGTAAAATACAGAGTTGATAACTTCATACAAAGGGGGTCAGGGTTGGGAATTCATTGCAAGGAGCCTATGCACTTAGGCAAGGGTTAGCTTTGGGCATGCACAACAATAGAAGATGCTGGCATGCTTATAAGCCAACCAGAACACACAACAACTAGGGAAAACATGGAGGTTATGATCCCAGGGGGAACAAGTTTGGGTCATGGACAACAATGTTCAATGCTGCCATGCCCCAAACCAACCACAGATACCAAACACATTGGGCATGGGGATTTAAGGTTCACAAACCATGATAAGTAAGTAACAGAAGCATTAATTTAGAACAGAAAAGGCAGAATACAACATGCTTAACAGTGGAACTTAGTTAAATACAAACAAGAGACAAACAAGAATGAAAGAAACAGAAAAGAAACATGTTGTTGTTGATACTGAAAATTTAGTTAGAACATACCAGTCAAAGAAGCAAAGTGCAGTAAAGAAAAGTAAGCAGGACTCCAAAGTCTAGCCTTGGCTTTCAGCCGGCTAAACAGACAATAGCACAAGTAGCAGTAAAGCAAGAGAGAGTTTTTGAGTGTAAGTGTGTGTTCTGAACTTAAAATTGTTCGTGTCTTTGAAAGAAGAGAAGGTGGGTATTTATAGTTTTGAAAACAAGTAGAAAATAAGGTAATAAGCAAAGACTTAACATAAACATGGAAACAATCACAATCAGAATCAATTACCACAAGTACTTTCCATTAATCAAGGAAGTAATGCTCAAACGGATACTAATCAGGCTAATTAAGGAGAGAAATTAGTTTGGGAACAGATTGATTCTTTCCATATAAGGGGCAGTAAAAGTATGAAGGTAAATATTTGAGTTTAAGTACGAAAACATACTTAATTTTGGAAAAGGATTCAAGGTAAAACATCACTGTAATTAAGGAAGGGAATCAATCAATTTGAACAGACCAATAAGATTAGGGTTCATCAGAAAACCCTTTGGCAATCAATCACAACATTGAGGGGGTCAGGATCAATCAAGAAAGGATCGCGATTCCGCATCTCAACATATAAATAGAATGAACAGCAGTATCAGACATGCAAGGCCAAACCCCCTTGGCAAAAGAAAACAATCTAAACATACATTAGTTGTAGGAATAAGCTAGGACTTAGTAGTGGAAGAGAACCATTCGAAACTCAGCAATCGAGTAGGTCAAGTAGTCACAAAAATGCAGAGATCATAGTAACAGGCAAAGGAGATCAACACGCATAAACAAGTAAAGTCTTCAAACTTATAGCAACAAGTAAGGAAAAAAACCTTTTAAGAGATTAGGGCTTTTAACAACAGAGCTGAGTTGAAACGGTAAGAACTCAGAATCAGATAAGTCAAACAAGACAAAAGGTTCAAACACAAAGAACTTAATCGAACCAAACATGCATATAAAATAAACCAAGAGGATTTCAGAAACCCAGGTAGATCCAAAACACTTAGGGCTTTTAGCACGACGAAATAGGTAGCAACAAACATGGACAGACATAGTAAAATCATAAAAATACACTGAAAATCGAAGAAAAGTTTAGGAAACCCTAATATGAAAATGAGAGTTATTTTGAAAGAAAATCAGAGAACCTTTGAGAAAACACTAAGAAGTTCATAACAAGCACAGATCTAAGATAGATCTGAAAGAAAAATTGAAAAGCTCTTAAAGCTAGGGTTTCGAAGAACCCAGAGAAAGTGAGAAAGGCTTTAAAAGGTACCGATCTAGTCGGAAAAGTCAAGGATCGGACTTGAACAACCATAGATGGCTGGAAAAGAACCAGAGATCGAAGTCGAGCAAGGACTGGACCATACCTCTTTGAGATTTTTCCATGGAATCATGAAAACAAACAACCAGGAGCCATAGGAGACTGCTACACCCTTTCAAACAGCCATGAGAGTCCATGGGTTAGGTGAGAATCAAAGGGGATTAGGGTGGATTTGGGTGGCGGCGGCTAGGGTTTGAGGGTGGTGTAGAGAGGATTTGAGATAGGAGGGGGATTCAGAGGCGGCGTGTTGTGAGGAATGATAGGGTTTAGGGGGTCGTTTGGGATTAATTAAGGTAAGGGGGTCTGATGGCCGTTGATCATTTTGATCAACGGCCTGGATTGGACGGGTAAGTGGGACGGTTGAATAGAATAGGGTTTGGGTCGGTTCAAATTGCAATTGGGTCGGAGTAATTGGGCTTCAAATTAGGTTCAATTGGGGTTCAAAATCAGGCTATAGTTGAAATAAAATGGGGCTAACATTTAAATAGCCAATTGTTTTTATTTGATTTATAAAAAATAATAAAATAATTTCTGTAAATAAATTAAAGGTACTAAAATGATTTATAACACATAATTAATTATTTAAAAATACCAGACCTAATTTTGTGAACATAAAGGCAATTAAATCTCAAAAGAGGCTAATATTGTAATTTATATGCAATTTACCTTTAAAAATACTAAATAAATTTGTAAAAATATGCAAAAATTCCCTTGGCTATATTTGGTATAGATATAAAAGTGCAATAAGGGAATCACCAAAAAATGATAATTTTGGAAACAATTACTGAATTTTATGGATAAAAATAAGAGAATGAATAGATTTAAGAATCTTTTAAAATTAAGGAAAAGTAGTGAAGCACTTGCATATATGCATATGTGCATGTATATATCATTTTGAAGCTATTTTTCATATTGAAAATATATAGGGAAAAATTGGGTGTCAACAGCTGCCCCTCTTTACCCAGGAATGATGAAAGAGTTTTCGGGTAAAGATATGATGGCCAATTTTAACCAAGCGAAATGGTTTGGGAGAGGTTCAGGCCACACCATGGCTTCCGAGCTGCCTACATATCCCTGGTTTTGACAGGAATCAGGCCATATGTAGTTCAGGATCCGTCGGCGGAGTATGCCGAGGGGTATTTTCCAAGAACGGACGCAATATTTTAGGCTGGTCGAGTGAGTGGTTTAATGAAGTGGTGAGGCTTGATGGCTGCGGGCACTGGAGCGGGCTCCTGCCGGGACGGTTGTTGCATGCTGGTTTTACCTGCGAATAGAAATAATACAAGCGTATATCGTGCATAAATTTAAACATGATGGAAGTTCCCGCCGGACCATGAATGTTGTCTTCCGATGGTTAGGATGACGTCCTGGGCCATGAAGTGTGTAATAAAGGATTCGCAGGCTAGGAAATGATGCTCTCGGGCTATGAAAATGATGCCTCCGAACCATGATGCCTTTGAATAATGATATGCAAAAGATTGAAAGGGATCCTCAAGCCATGACATGGTGTTCTCGGGCTATGAGGATGGTGCCTCCGAACGATGACGCCTTTGGATAGGTTGGCGATGTTTCAGCCCATGAATGATGCAGTAGCGTGTGGCGATCTTTCAGCCGTGCAGATGTGGCGATCTTTCAGCCATGCAATGTGGCGATCTTTCAGCCATGCAAATATGGCAATCTTTCAGCCGTGCAGATGTGGCGCTCTTTTAGCCATGCAATGTGGCATGAGGCGATCTTTCAGCCCATGCAGATGCAGTATGAGGCGATCTTTCAGCCCATGAAATGCAGTATGAGGTGATCTTTCAGCTTATGAAGATGCAGTATGAGGCGATCTTTCAGCCATGCAATGTGGTATGAGGCGATCTTTCAGCCCATGAAATGCAGTATGAGGCGATCTTTCAGCCCATGAATATGCAGTATGAGGCGATCTTTCAGCCATGCAATGTGGTATGAGGCGATCTTTCAGCAATGCAGATGCAGAATGCAGATGGAGACATCGTTTAGTCTCGGAAGGCAGAATGGTAGCCTTATGCAATGCAGAAATGCAGATGGAGACAGCGTTTAGTCTCGGAAGGTAGAGTGGTAGCCTTATGCAATGCAGAAATGCAGATGAAGACAGCGTTTAGTCTTAGAAGGCAGAATGGTAGCCTTATGCAACAGATAAAATAGCAAATGATAATAGAGTTTTCTTAGCTGATAGCAGATTGCGGCGTGGTGATTACTGGGAGCGTTGCGACATGCGGAATATTACGGGCGCATGCTGATAGCGAATATTGGTTGGTGCAATGGTTCGGAGAATCGTGTTCTTGAACAAGATCTGCCCTATGAGTGAACAGTATGATTTCATAATTCTATTGCCTGCATCCAAAGAAAAATCGTGAGTTTTGTAAAGGGAAGGTTAGTTCGTATCCCCCGCTGGTTTTGCTTGACTCGTTCGGCTTGGTCTGGCGATGCCATCTGTATCATTGGGGTAGCGTTGCTAAACAAAGTAGTTTTGATAAAAAACATGCATGATTTTGTAAAAGTATAACATAAATTTATAATTGAATTAGTTTTTTTTAGATGAACCGACGACTGTGACGTGGTTTGGGACATTGCAACCTTTCTTGCTACGGAATTTTGAGGGTCCTCCTCAAAATTCTGCCCTAGTTTGATCGGTTGGTGATTCTGACTGTTGCTTGCGGCGATCGGCTGAAATTGCTTCGAAATTTTGAGGGTCCTCAAAATTCTGCCCCAGTTTCCAATTTCGGGGGAAAATGAAAATTTTATTTAATTGTGACCGAACCCATAGGGCTGCCTACCTATCCCCTCTTAAACGGGAATCAGGTCAGGCGTAGTTCAATTACATTGTGCAGGGAGAACATAAAGATTACACATAGTAGCGCTTGACTGCATCTGAATTAATCGGCTTTGGCCAAACTTCTTCGTCCATTTCTGCAAGTATGAGGGCTCCTCCTGTCAGAACCCGGTGAACCATGTACGGACCTTTCCAATTAGGAGAGAACTTCCCTTTGGCTTCATCTTGATGCGGAAAATTTTTCTTTAACACCAGTTGTCCCGGTGTGAACTGTCTTGGCTTGACCCTTTTGTTGAAGGCTCTGGACATTCTATTCTGATAGAGTTGACCATGGCAAACTGCGTTCATCCTTTTTTTGTCTATGAGAGCTAGTTGTTCATAACGGCTTTTCACCCATTCTGCGTCATCGAGCTCATCTTCCTGTATGATCTTCAAGGAAGGAATTTCTACTTCGGCGGGAATGACGACTTCTGTACCATAAACCAGCATATAAGGGGTTACCCCGGTTGATGTGCGGACTGTGGTGCGATACCCCAATAGAGCAAATGCTAAGTTCTCGTGCCACTGTTTATGCTTTTCTATCATTTTCCTCAATATCTTCTGATATTCTTGTTGGCGGCTTCCACAGCTCCATTCATTTGAGGCCTGTAGGCTATGGAATTCTTGTGGCTGATTATGAAGGTTTCGCACATACCTTTCCTTAGGTCGCTGTTGAGATTGGAGCCATTATCAGTGATGATGGACTCTGGGATACCGAATCGACAAACAATACGGTTACGGATGAAGTCTGCCACGACTTTCTTAGTTACTGCTCTGTTAGATGCTGCTTTGACCCACTTGGTGAAATAATCGATGGCTACTAGGATAAACATGTGTCCGTTTGAAGCAGTGGGCTCAATTGGACCAATAAAATCCATTCCCCAAGCGGTGAATGGCCAGGGTGAGCTTGTTGCATTGAGCTCATTTGGTAGCACTTTTATCATGTCGGCATGAATCTGACAGCGATGGCATTTTTGGACGTACTGGATGCAATCCGTCTCCATAGTCATCCAAAAGTAACCAGCCCGGAGTATATTCTTTGCTAAAACAAAACCATTCATATGTGGACCGCAGGTCCCAGCGTGAATCTCCTCTAGCAGCTTGGATGCTTCTTTTACGTCGACACACCTTAATAATCCCAAATCCGGAGTCCTCCTATACAGGATTCCTCCGCTGTGAAAGAAATCGTTATACAACCTCCGAAGTGTGTGCTTCTGGGTATGATTGGCAAGCTCCGGGTAATCTCCTTTCGCCAAATATTCCTTGATATCGTGGAACCAAGGTTTTCCGTCTGCTTCCTCTTTAACATGGGCACAGTAAGCTGGCTGATTATGAATTTTCACCGGTATGGGATCAATGAAATTTTTATCGGGATGCTGTATCATGGATGACAGGGTAGCCAATGCATCGGCGAATTCATTCTGGATTCTGGGAACATGTCGGAATTCTGTCTTTGTGAACCTCTTGCTCAATTCCTGTACATGATGCAGATACGGGAGTATCTTGGAGTTCTTGGTTGCCCATTCTTCTCGTACCTGATGTATAAGTAATTCTGAATCTCCGATTACTAACAATTCTTGGATGTTCATGTCAATGGCCATTTTGATCCCTTAAGATGCAAGCTTCGTATTCGGCCATATTGTTGGTGCAGGGAAACCTGAGCTTGGCGGACACTGGATAATGCTGGCCGGTTTCTGATACCAAGACTGCTCCTATGCCAACTCCTTTGAAGTTCGCTGCCCCATCGAAAAAAATTCTCCAACCATCATAGGACTCTACAATATCTTCTCCTACGAATGATACTTCTTCATTAGGAAAATACGTTTTCAGAGGTTCGTATTCTCCATCCACGGGATTCTCAGCGAGATGATCTGCAGGGCCTGTCCCTTGGCCGCTTTTTGAGTTACATAGACAATGTCGAACTCACTCAACAGGATTTGCCACTTGGCTAGCTTGCCAGTGGGCATGGGCTTCTGAAAGATGTACTTTAAAGGATCCATCCTTGATATAAGATATGTAGTATAGGCACAGAAGTAATGCCTTAGCTTCTGAGCGACCCAAGTCAAAGCACAACAGGTGCGCTCCAAAAGAGAATACCGGGCATCATACGGAGTGAACTTCTTGCTAAGATAATAGATGGCATGTTCCTTTCTTCCTGTTTCATCATGTTGCCCCAAAACGCACCTGACAGCTCCGTCCAACACCGCAAGGTAGAGTAATAAGGGTCTACCTGGCTCAGGCAGGACCAAGACTGGTGGTGTTGACAAGTACTCCTTGATTCTGTCGAAGGCCTTTTGACAGTCATCGGTCCATTTGATAGCGGCGTCCTTCTTTAACATCTTAAAGATTGGCTCGCAGATGACTGTGGACTGTGCTATGAACCGGCTGATGTAGTTGAGTCTTCCCAAGAAACTCATCACGTCCTTCTTGTTCTTTGGCGGTGGTAGTTCTTGAATGGCTTTGACTTTTGATAGATCCAGTTCTATTCCTCGGCGGCTCACGATAAACCCAAGCAACTTCCCAGCAGGAACCCCAAATGCACACTTTGCGGGATTTAGTTTCAGGTTGTACCTCCACAATCTGTTGAAAAACTTCCTCAGATCTTTTATGCGGTCAGCGGCCTTCTTGGATTTGACGATAACGTCATCCACATATACCTCTATCTCCTTGTGTATCATGTCATGGAAAATGGTAGTCATGGCCCTCATGTAGGTGGCCCCTGCATTCTTCAGGCCGAATGACATCATCTTGTAATAATACATTCCCCATGGCGTAATGAAAGCCGTTTTCTCAGCATCTTCTTCATCCATCCAGATTTGATGGTAACCGGCGAAACAATCTACAAATGATTGCAACTCATGCTTGGTGCAATTGTCAATCAAGATGTGTATATTTGGCAAAGGGAAGTCGTCTTTCGGACTGGCCCGGTTGAGATCCCGGTAGTCGACACAGACTCTGACCTTCCCGTCCTTCTTTGGTACTGGAACGTTGTTGGCTAACCATGTCGGGTATTCCACTACCCTAAGAACCTTAGCTTTGACTTGCTTAGTGACTTCTTCCTTGATTTTCAAACTCATATCCGTCTTGAACTTTCTGAGCTTCTGCTTTACCGGTGGACATGTAGGATCAGTTGGCAGTTTGTGAGCCACAATAGACGTACTTAGACTGGTCATGTCGTAATATGACTAGGCGAATATGTCCTCATATTCCCTTAGAAATTCTGTGTATTCCTTCTTTTCTGATGGCGATAAGTGAACACTAATTCGTGTTTCCTTGACACTTTCTGCAGCTCCCAGGTTAACAATTTTTGTCTCATTCAGGTTGGACTTAGGTCTATTCTCAAAGTTCTCTACTTCTTTGACAATTTCCTCTGGTATGTCATCTTCCTCTGAATCAATGTCTGTTTGTTGCGTTGCCTCATTGCATGTCACAGTCATGGGTTCATCAAGATAAGTAATAGTAATGCCCGAGGCTCGCCGAGCTCTGGTTGTCCTGATAGTCCAGTTATTGAGGCGTGCTCCTCTGCTTACGGCCTGTATGGAAGGGCCTTCCTCCCCCTCCTCCTCAAGGATAACACAGCAATCCATATCATCGTCTTCTAAAAACAAGTTTTTCACTGCTGCGAGCGCCTCTTCTTCGTCCGTCCCATAGACGACGTCAGCCTCTTGGAAAGTCTGTTCTAAGTGCGGTATCGGCTGCTCCAATGGGTAGTAAGGACCACGCCATGGTGGCGACCAGTTGTTGAACTCTTCCCAAGTGTATTCGTATCACAAGCCGAAAGTAGTGCCATGCTTCTTGAGTGTTATGGGTTTAGCTATTCCTTGGAGGTTCTTACCAAGCCCCTTGCCAGGTTCGTACCCACTCCAGTTCAATATAATCTCGATCTTGTTGTCCCACCATTTATCTTTGTCAACAGCATTGACTCGCTCGATGTGGTGGTAGGTTTCTCCACCTAACTTTCTTCTTCCCTCTATTGCTGGAATGGTCTGACGACTGTATATAGGATTGCTGACGTCACCGTGAATGATCACTTCCTGGTGATTCCATTCAAATTTCACGGCCTGATGCAGTGTCGAAGCCACGGCCCCCGTAGAACGAATCCAAGGGCGCCCTAACAGTAGGTTGTAGGATGCTGGCACATCTATCACTTGAAAGTCAACCTCGAACCAAGTTGGTCCCATTTGCAGACACAAGCTAATCTCACCGATGGTGGACCTCTGAGACCCATCAAAGGCTTTAATGTTGATTGCTCCTTCTTCTATCTCGTGCAGCCCTTTGCCCAACTTCTTGAGTGTTACCAGAGGACAGATGTTAAGACTGGAACCCCCGTCGACCAGGATCCTGGTGATGAAATAGTCCTCACATTGCACGGTGATATGCAGGGCTCTGTTGTGACCCAGCCCTCAGGTGGCAGCTCGTCCTCAAAGAAGGTGATTTTGTGGCTCTCTAATACCTGTCCCATCATATTGGCCATTTCCCCGCCAGTGATGTGTCTTGGCACGTAGGCTTCACTTAGCACCTTTAGCAGAGCATTTTTGTGTGCCTTGGAATTTTGCAGTAGTGAGAGGATGGATATATGCGCTGGTGTTCTATTCAGCTGGTCGATGACCGAGTACTCTTTGTCCTGTATTTTCCTCCAAAGGTCATCCGGACCTATCTCAATGATGGGTGGCCGGTTGGAGGACTGCTTGCTGGACTCAGCTAGGTACTCAAGGGCATAGACTCTCCCCCTTCTTGTCATTCCCTGTGCTGCAACAGTCTCTTCGAACCTGAACTTGCCTTTCCTCCTAGCCTCGGCCGTATAATCCTAAGGGATAGCTTTTGTATGGAATGATGGCATGGTGATAATCGCCACTGGAATTGGTACAGCTACCTTTACTTCAAATGGGACATGTTCCTTAGGTGGTAAAATTGTAACCTCAAACAGTGCCAGTGTTTTGGCTGATGGCGCTGTCTCAAACTCAAGCGGGATAGACACGTCTACCTCAGTGACCTCAGATGGTTGAATCTGGACCATGATGGGGTTGAGAGTAATTGCTAGCTTCTTTGGATCATCACCTTCCGCGATCAACCCGATGGATCCCTCGGGATCCCAATCATCCTCTATTTCAATCATGTGGACATCCCCCCCTTGTGATCTGGTAAGGGGTTGTTGCGAACATTCGGAGCGGCTTCTTTCGCTACAATGACCTTGTTATCAATTAAGGACTGTATCTTGTCCTTTAGAGAGCGGCATTCGTCGATGGTGTGTCCTTTCATGCCAGAATGGTATGCACAGGATTTGTTTGGGTCAACCCACTGAGAAGGGTTCTCAGGGGTTGTAGCAGGGATAGGGGCGACATAACCGGCGGCTTTGAGTCTCTAATATAGTTTGTCGATGGGTTCAGTAATGGCTGTATATTGTTTGGGAGGCCTGCGGTCAAAATTTAGTTGGGGTCTAAGGAAGTTCTGACGGGCAGGAGGTGACTGATAGTGGGATGGTTGAGCATTATAAGTTTGGTAGACATGTGCGGGTTGGGAATATCTGGGCGAAGTAGGCTGATATATGGGAGGCGGAGATGGTTGATAGGCGGGTGGTGAGGGTGCTTGGTAGTTCGGAGTGGGCTGATATGTGAGTGGAGGTGTCGGGTAGGTTTGATACTTGATAGGAGATTTGGTTCTTTGTGCAACCATCACGGCTCCTACGTCCCTATTTTTGGACACACCACCGGACTGTAAGGCCTTATTTGTAGCTTGTAAGGCCTTGAAGTTTGTGACCATACCACTCTTAATGCCTTCTTCAATTCATTCCCCAGTTTGATAATGTCAGAAAATTTGTGGCTTTCGATCATCATTAGTCGTTCATAGTATTGCGGGTCTTGGGCCCGGAGAAAGAATTTGTTCATCTGTTCCTCTTCCAAGGCAGGTCTGACCTTAGCAGCTTCGGACCTCCAGCGAGTAGCATACTCGCGAAATGTTTCTGTAGGCTTCTTCTTTAGATTTTGAAATAGAACACATCCGGCACATTCTTTGTGTTAAACCTGAACCTGTCTATGAAATCGGACGCCATGCCTACCCAGCTTGACCATTTCTTTGGATCCTGGCTGATGTACCAAGACAGCGCATCTCCTTTTACGCTCCTCATGAACAGCTTCATGCGGATTCTCTCGTCTTTCCCTACCCCAACCAGCTTTTCACAATACGTCCTCAAATGGACCCTTGGATCACCTGTACTGTCAAACATCTCGAACTTCGGAGGTTTGTACCCCTCGGGAAGTTCGACATCGGGCTGTATGCAGCAATCTTCATAATTCAGCCCTTCAATTCCCTTGCCCCCTTCAACGCCCTGGATCCGGCTAGTCAATTTCTTAAGCTCTTCGGACAGGTTCCTGATGAGCAAATCTTTATCATCGGACTTGGGTGTGCCTGAGATGGGTTGGGTGGAGAGTGGCATGGTCTCCACGTAGATGGGGGTGTTATGGTGGGTGTGGAAGTGGTCATTTGTGGAGTTTTGGAGTCTGGGGGAAGTAACTGGGTATGGAAGGTGTTGCATTGGGTCTTTGGTGGAACAATATGAGGAGTGGGATGATTTGTTGCTTCGGGATGTTTTGAGGGGGTGTAGGGTTTTGAGTATTAGGAAAGGTGATATCTGGGGTGCTGAGCGAGAATGACAAACTTGCCAGATTCCGAACCTGGTCGAGCTCTTCCTGGAACTTTAGCAATTTTTGTTCAAGCTGGGATACATTTTCCTTAGGAACCTGAGTACCATGACCATTAGTGACCTCTACCCGTTCAGTTGAATTCTCCTCTCTGACGTTGTTCAAATCTTCCGTCTTGCCTTTGTTCTTGTTTTTTATAGGACTAAGAGGAGGAGTGGGTGGAGGGCCCCTGGATCTCGTGGAATAGGATGATGTTGCCAGAGTGCACGAACTAACCTTTGGGGAGGGGAATAAAACAAAAGTAAAAACAAAAAGGTAACCAAGTTAGTGAGGATTATAAAAAGTATTGCAGTATTTAAACACATAGTGCGGGAATGTAAATTGTATCCTAATTTGGGGACCTCTTTGTGCCCGAGGTAGGCCTAGCGACAAGTTGATTTGGAGAACTTAGAATGCTAAATGCTTCATTTTATTAATGAAAAATAGCCGAATCCCAAAACGACACTAAATAAATAAAAAATCATGAATGGCCATTGGCCTTATTACATTCGTAAAGCGAAAAATAATCTCCTATCTACTTGGTACCTGAAGGACCTTCCCCAGGTTGAATGCTCTCGTTGATCAAATACTCCAGCTCGCGTAGGTTCATCAGTAAAAATGCCTTTGCCAAGTGTTCTCCTTCGTTTCCCTCAGAGTTCTGGCAGTCGGTGACTCTCTTCCCTACTTTTCCTTCCAATTCCAGCAGACTGTATTCCAGATATTCCAACTTTTCGCTAGCTTTGGCGGCTCTCTCTTTCCACTCATTGATTTGGTCATTTGATGGAAGACTCCTCCACCAGTCTAGCAAGAGTGGGGGTGTGCTAATCATACCGAAACTGGGGACCTCATGCCTCATTTTCTGCAAAACAAAAGGGTTAGACCCTACCCCCACCAGACTCGACTATTTAATATCAACAATTAGCATGAAGCATTTAGTTCTCCAAATAAATGCACAGAACGTGATGATGTCCGTTTGGGTTTAGGAAAACCCAGTGGACTTTGGACAAGGATATCTTAAAGGATCATTATGTGGACAACATAACCGACCCGGCTAGGTTTGACCATGATGCATGCACAATTTGAACGGAGTAACGTTTCTATGGGGTCTTAGACTGGTACCCTTGAGCGGACAACTCAAGGGGAAGGCACGGAACCGTCGACTACACCGTTGATCGACTGGTTTTACTGTAAATATGCCTTTCCAAATTTAGGGGGTAATGATATAGGAACGCGCAACCACTCATTATAAGCATTGCTATAGTATTTCATTTTGGCACGAGTGGAGTATGATGTTGAGCATGATTATGCAATAATTAAAAGACATCATGTTGACATGTATTTGCACATTAAGGAAGCGATAAATACAACAGTTTCATAATTTAAAGCAATAAAGGAAAGAAAACAAGGGAGACATGTCAGTTTTGCTTTTTTAAAGAAGAAACTAAATGCTAAAGCAAATTTAAACAGATAATTGCACACAGAGAGAGGTACAAATTCACAAGAATAATCTGAAATGGTAAAAGCCTAAAAGTCCCCAGCAGAGTCATCATGCTGTCGCACCCCCTTTTTTCCCTCCTCGCGTCGAGAGAATCGGGTTAATGACATTTGGGTATGGGACAACTCGTTCCTTTTGGGAACTGGGTTTTGCATTTTTTGAAGAGTCGCCACCTAATGATTTATGGTGCATTAGGACACCTACAAGGCTCAACTACAACTACATTTTGATAACCAGAGATAGGGTAAGGCTTGAAATTATCCCAAGGGGAAGGTGTTAGGCACCCCTCAGGATCCACTGGTGTGGTTCCCGGCCAGACAATTCTTTGTGAATTAGGTGCAATTAACATGTAAGCAGATAAGGCTCAAACAAGAGGGGATTTTAATACACAAATGCTTGAAAGTAAACAACGTTTGAAAGAGTAATTATTAAAAGACTGATTTTTGAAAAGAAGTCGCAATGCTTTAAAAGCAAAGAAAGAGAGGGGAAGGGGGGGGTCCTAGGTTTATTTATAATATGGATCACTTCAATGCAATACCCGGTAATCACTCCACAAAGAGGGGCTACACGTGGTATTAGCGCACCGGTCATCATATCCATATCTACCCTTCCCACCCCGTTAAGGTACTAAAGCGCGGATTGGTCTCGACCACTATTGCATGCTATTACCCGTCCCATTCCTATCAGTCCCGGAGGCACTTAGGACTACTATTCCTAAAAGGGAGGGATATTAGGCTGACTTGGAGTTTCAAAGGTGAAAAATCTAAGGCGACATACAAAACATATAGGGCAGCACAATAACAGGGGAAGCACATAAACAATGAAGTCTCATATATACCTCCTCAAACAAAGCAATCAAATAGCATGACTCAAACAACAAGCAGGGTCTAACTCCTATAGACATGATATCTAGTGTTGCTGATTTTAATTCCTATAGACATGATATCTAGTTGAACGAGAAATGGAAACAGGCAGGTTTTCACTTGGGAATTCCAATAGGCATGATCTCTATACATTATACTGATTTTAACCTTATAAACATGGTACTCATTTATAGCCATTTAGATCCTACAGCATGATGTCTAAGTGGTAAAAAGCGTGCAGAATAAAGTCCTATAGGCAGGTTATCTAGGTGTGAAGTTGAACATGCAGAATTTTAAATGAACCCCTATAGGCATGACATCTAAAATGCAGAATTTAACACGCAGGATGTAATACAGTACTATAGGCATGCTTTCTAAATGCAGAATTGAATCATTCAAAACACAAATCCTATAGGCATGTTTCTACCCTTGAACATGCATAATTACCCATCCCTTTTTCACTAGCCAGCCCCAAATGTTCATTACAAATTATTACAGACCAGTTGCTGAATTACATCAAGAAAATACATAAAAAGGAAGCCTGATTCTGACTTCCTATCTGAGTTATGTAACAAAACGCCTCAAATACCACTTGTTTCAAAGCCTTTCTCGGACCTGGGTGTGTCTGAGTTCCCTAAAGGTCTCAAGGAACCCCGGGCAGTGCTTAAACCCAGGTTCATAGAACCAGATAGAGATGAGTGCAGTGTGGAAGGGCCAACCCTTATGTGTCCAAGTTCATAGGGAGCTCATGGTCCCAAGGCAAGGCTCACACAAGAGGGGCAGAACTTAAGTCTAAGAAGATAGTGGAAGTGCAGGAATGGAGTTTTAAAACTGAGGGGGTAAGGAGATGGGTAAAAGGTGATTAGGGAAACAGTAATTAGTAAAACAAAGAATTGATAACTTCATACAAAGGGGGTCAGGGGTTGGGAAGCCATTGCAAGGAGCCTATGTACTTAGGCAGGGGTCAGCTTTGGACATGCACAACAATATAAGGTGCTGGCATGCCTATAAGCCAACCAGAACACACAACAGCTAGAGGAAACATGGAGGTTATGATCCCAGGGGGATCAATTTTGGGTCATGCACAGCAATATTCAATGTTGTCATGCCCCAAACCAACCACAGATACCAAACACATTAGGGATGGGGATTTGAGGTTCACAAGTCATGATAAGTAATTAACAGAAACATTAATTCAGAACAGAAAAGGCAGACTACAGCATGTTTAATATTTGAACTTGGTTAAATGCAAACAGGAGACAAACAAGGATGAAAGAACAGTAAAGAAAAATGTCGTTGTTGATGCTGAAAATTAGTTAGAACATACCAGTCAAGATGCAAAATGCAGAGAAAAATGAGCAAGCTTCCCACAACCTAGCCTTGGCTTTCAGCCGGCTAGGTAAGGCAGCAATACAAGTAGCAACAAAGAAAAGAGAGAGATTTTAGTGAGGTGTGTGTCTGTACTCAAGTGTTTTATGCCTTGTGTTCGTGTGTTTGAAAGAAGAGAAGGTGGGTATTTATAGTTTTGAAAACGAGTAAAAATTAAGGTAATAAGCAAAAGCTTAACATATACATGGAAACAATCGCAAATCAGAATCAATTAACACAAGTACTTCCCATTAATCAAGAGAGTACTGCTCAAACGGATACTAATCAGGCTAATTAAGGAAAGAAATCAGTTTGGGGACAGATTGATTCTTGCCATATAAGAGGCAGTAAAAGTGTGAAGGTAAATATTTGAGTCTAAGTACGAAAACATACTTAATTTTGGAAAAGGATTCAAGGTAAAACATCACAGTAATTAAGGAAGGGAATCAATCAATTTGAACAGACTAATAAGATTAGGGTTCATCAGAAAACCCTTTGGCAATCAATCGCAACATTGAAGGATTCAGAATCAGTCAAGAAAGGGTCATGATTCTGCACCTTAACATATAAATAGAAAGGGGGGGACAGACATACTAGGCATGTAGGGTCAATCATATTGACAAAGAAGCAACACAAACACACAGTAAATGGTAGGGGTTAGCTAGGATTCAGTAGTAAAAGAAAACCATTCGAAGCTCAGCAATCGAGTAGGTCAAGTAGTCACATAGGATCAAAAATGCAGAGAACCAAACTAACAGGTAAGAGAGTCAGAAACACGTAAAAGTCTCACATTAACAAGTGAGGAAAACCTTATAGGAAATTAGGGTTTCAACGGTAGTCAAATTTAAAAGATGGTAAGAACTCAGAATCAGATAAGTCAAACAAGATAAAAAGATTCAAACGCAAAGAGCTTAATCAAACTAAACATGCGTATAAAATAAACCAAGAGAATTTCAGAAGCCCAGGTAGAGCCAGAACACTTAGGGCTTTCAGCATGATGAACCGGGTAGTAGCAAACATAGACAAACATAGTAAAATCATAAAAACACACTGAAAGTCGGAGAAGAGTTTAGGAAGCCCTAATCGTTAAAAATGGAGAGTCATTTTGAAAGAAAAATCGAAGAACCTTCGAGAAAGTGTTTAAAAACTCATGGCAAGCATAGATCTAAGGTAGATCTAAAAGAAACCGAAAAGGTTCTAGAGATTAGGGTTTCAGAAGAACCCAAAAGCAACGAAAAATGCTCTGAAAGATACCGATCTAACCAGGAGAGTCAAAGGTTTGACTCGAGTGGCCATGGCTGGCCGGAGAAAGGTCAGAGATGACCGGAGAAAGGTCATCGAGCAAATACTGGACCAAGCCCCTTCAGAATCTGGTCATGAGACCACAGCAACAGACACATAGAAGTCATAGGAGGCTGATACAGGTCTTAGGCGACCATGGAAAGCCATAGATTAGGGTAGATCAAGGGGGCGGTGGCTAGGGTTTGATGTTGTTGTAGAGAGGATTTGGGAGAGGAGGGGAATGAAGAGGCGGCATAGGGTAACAAATGAAAGGGTTTGGGGGGTAGTTGAGAATTAATTTAGGTAAGGGCAATTTTTGGCCGTTGATCTGAGTGATCAACGGCTTGGATTGAACGGGTAAATAGGCGGCTTATGAAGATGGGTTTAGGTTGGGTTAAATCGGAATTGGGTCGGGGTTTTGATAGGATTTGGGCCAGGGTAATTGAGATTCAAAATGTGGTCCAATTTAGGCTATAATCGAAATAAAATGGGGCTAACATTTAAATAGACAATTTTTCCTATTTGATCTGTAAAAAATAATAAAATAGTTTCTGGAAATAAATTGATGGTACTAAAATGATTTATAATACATAATTAATTATTTAAAAATACCATACCTAATTTTATGAACATAAATGCAGTTAAATCTTAAAAGAGGCTAATATTGCAATTATATGCAATTTAGCTTTTACAAATACTAAATAAATATGCAAAAATTTCCTTGGCTATATTTTAGTATAGATATAAAAGTCCAATAAGTGAATCACCAAAAATGATAATTTTGGAAATAATTACTGAATTTTATGGATAAAAATAGGAGAATAAATAGATTTAAAAATCTTTTAAAATTAAGAAAAAGTAATGAAGCCCTTGCATATATGCATATATGCGTATATATATCATTTTGATGCTATTTTTTATATTGAAAATATATAGGGAAAAATTGGGTGTCAACATCGCGCAGAAGTGAGTTACAAGGAAGGTGATTCAGCCGGGTGCTTCTTTGAGAGGGTGGTCATGGACTAGCGGAGCCTTGCAGTTGATTATATTCGAGACCGTATCGGAGTGGGTGACTCTGAATAATGGTCCTAGTGAATTCAGGGGTTGAAAATGCGGCACCTAAGGGTTCAAGCCCGCGGTATGTGTAAGAATCGAGCTTGCGAAGCAGCTTATGATAAGAGGCTCAGAATTGTTCTAAGATGTTTTGCCTTGCAGTGTAGAATTTGGGAGGAAAGGGAGGAACGGACTTCGGATTCGCAGAGGAATTACCAGAATGGATGTGCCAGTCGAGGTGCGAATATGCGCGCTAGGGAGGTATGAAGTGGTTCGTGGGATTGGAGACAGCATGGTCTCGTGTTACAGGTCAACTCGGATTGAGTGCATTATGTGTTGAGTGAAGTTATTATTGTCCCAAGGCAATTAAGGACAAATTGGAAGAGTTTGGATTGGTTAGCCATAGTTGAATTGGCATATTGGTGGTAGTGGCCAGTCCCTTCAGCGTGATCAAGGTATGCAAGTGGTTTGTGACGGTACGTGTGAGGCTTGTCGGCCGCCGTAATTGATGTTATTCAGAAGTATTCTACTGTTATGGCCTGTTATGTATAGGCGGATCCCTGAAGGGCTATAGTGGCTTAGACCACTACGTAGAGATTTGCATATCCTACAACTATGAGAATTTACTCGTGTGTTGCTATGGTTCTCCTGAAGTGAGTTAAGTGAAAAGTTTTTATATGATGAAGTGTTAATCTATTAGTGGTTCCGGAGTTATGATGAAAATCGTGTTCTATCGTATATTGGCATGTAGTCACCTGATTGATTGAAGAGTTAAACCAAGTATGAAGATTGTGGTGATGTCGTTAAATTGAGAATTGATGCCTGGAGGGCACTCGGTTTATTGGGCTGAGGACTGTGGAGGATTACTCCGGTTATGATGGTTGTTCTGGTGTGTTGTGAGAAAAAGGAGAGTTATTATGGACCTTTGAAAGGTTATTAGCCTAGTTCACTGCGATCAGAATCGGCTTGAGGTCCGTGGATGGATTTAAATGTGAATATGGGCTCTATATCAGGCAAGATGTGTTCATTTCAGCAATGCGCTCCTTATGGAAGGGTAGTCGGGGTGTTATTTCGTCATCAGCTATTTCATGTAATGATATATTACGCTGTGTGAGTTGTGAGATGGCTTGGTTAATTTCTTATGTGTTGAGGTTCCGCGTAGAGAGGATGTTATATGAGCAGAATGGCTCTTGAGATTCGGATCGTATATCGCACCTCGGTTGTGCTTGGGTTTTGTAGCTTATAGCGCTATATGTCTCCCCAGGGATGGTATTAGCATGCTTGTGACCGATATTCGGTATTTGGTTATAATGAGCAATCTAGCTCGGTGTGTATCTCCTTATGTGAATTCTATGTGTGGATCGGATGGCACGCCGCCATGGGTATGTTGTTTGGATCGGGTTGCGCGCCGCAATAGTGGGATGTTGAGTATAGTTCCCTATATCTGTTTTTATGTGTTTTGTTTCCTATTTTCCTGAAGAGAACTCGTATTAGCTGTGTGAGTTGAGTAGTCCCCTCCAGAGTTCGTTTTCCTTATGTATCATGTTCGAATTGGTAGCCTATTGGGACATCATGGCAGCGTATGAGATTTGTGATCATGACTGGGGTGGTTTGTTGCCTGAGCAGTTTGTACTAGGTAAGACAAGGCTATTGGGTCTAGGATCAGTGCGATCGGATTATATGAAGTATATTAAAGAGCAAAAAACCATTATCTGGTTCAGAATGAAGTAATGTTCTTGTTAGGAGTGTAGTCTCAGTGATTTATTGACTTGGCAATTGGTTATGAATTTCTACACATCTCTTCTGTCGTGGCGGTGTTGCGAGAGTTGGAACAAGACTTATATATATCTTGAGGTGCGTTGCAAGTATCAGATTCGGGGGATGTTGGTTATTAGGGTCAGAGAATGTTATTATGGTCCTGTGAATAATGTGATGCATGGTGAGGATTCAGCAAAGGCATGCAGGCACGTTCTAGTACGTCGTGTAGTGATTGATTCGGTGTTCGTATATTGGAAGCAGGCCTGGCAGAGAATTCCGGATGTTGGAATTTGGGTTCTAAGCTTAATTGTTTAAGTAAAAGGGGACATCTTCACATTCATCGAATTATTGTGCTCAACTGACCTGGTAGCACGAGGAGGTGCTCAAGGTGTTAAACAGCGATTTCGGACCACTCCGGTGCAGTTCTCAGCACGTTCGAGGACGAACATATGTTTAAGTGGGAGAGAATGTAACGACCCGACCGTCGTTCTGAGCTCTAGCGCGTTGTTCAGCAATTTGAGGCCATAAACAGCTTCACTTTAGGTATTATGACCTGTACGCACGGTCGGATTTGAATTTCTGGGAGGTTCGAAGTTGATTTGGAAAGAGAATTCTCATTTTCGGAAGCTTTAAGTTGAAAGAATGGACTAAGATTGGATTTCTGAGTAAACGACCTCAGAATCGGGATTCGAAGGTTCCAGCAGGTTCGTATGATGATTTTGGACTTGGGCGTATGTCCGGATCTGGTTTTGGAAGACCCGGGAACGTTTCGGCACCTATTGTGGAAGTTAGCATTTTTGGAAGAATTTCATAAGTTTGGGTTGAAGTGCATTTCATTGTTATCAATGTCCGTTTGGGATTAAGATTCTGGGAATAGCTCCGTACGGTGATTCTGGTGTTGGGAGCGCGATCGGAAGTGAATTCGGAGGTCTGTAAGTCGTTTTGGAGTTATTTGGCTAAAGATAGTAATTTGAAGGTTTTTTGAGAAGTTTGACCGGGAGAAGACTTTTTGATATCGGGGTCGGATTCCGATTCCGGAAGTTAGAGTAGGTCCGTAATGTCAAATATGACTTGTGTGCAAAATTTGAGGTCAATCGAACGTGATTTGATAGGTTTCGGCATCGAATGAAAAAGTTTGAAATTCTAAATTTCATTAAGTTTGGATTGGAGGTCGATTCATAATATTAGCATTGTTTGATATGATTTGAGGCCTCGAGCAAGTCCGTAATGTGTTTTGGGACTGGTTGGTATGATTGGTTGGGGTCCCGGGGGCCTCGGGTGGATTCCGAATGGTTAACGGATCGATTGGGACTTGAAGGATGAGCTGAAGGTGGTCTGGTAGCTGGTGTAACCTCTTCTGCGGAGAGTTCACCGCAGAAGCGGCCCCGCAGAAGCGAGGAAGGGAACCGCAGAAGCGGTTAGAAGTGAAGGAGTCAGAGGCCGCATGTGCGAAGGAATTTCCGCACCTCCATGATCACAGATGCGGTCTGTGCAGCGCAGAAGCGGGCTGGGGCAGCTGGAGGAGGACCGCAGAAGCGGTATTTGAACCGCACGTGCGGAACCGCAAAAGCGGTCAAGTGACCGCAGGTGCGGAAATGCTAAAGGCAGTGAGTTCTTTTAAATCGGGGGTTGGGTTCATTCCAACCCCATTTCTTCCATTGGAGCCGATTTTGGAGCAATTTTGAGTTGTCATTTTCACCACCAAGCATGAGGTAAGTGGATTCTACTAGTTATGAGTTAGTACTTGGATTATATACGGATTTGAGCATGAAAATTTGGTAGAAATTGTGGGTTTTTGGTAGGAGACCTAGAAATTTATATTTTGGATTTTTACCACGATTTTGGGCATGGAATTAAGAGAAAATCATATATTTGAGTTCGTGAGTTCATGGGTAAGCTTTATCTTTGAAAAATTTCGGAATCCGGGCACGTTGGCCCGAGGGCAATTTGGTCAACTTCTCGATCGGGGTTAGGAATTGTTATAAATTGGAACGTTATGAGTAATTGATCATATATTAATAGATTTGCATAATTATTCGCCAGTTTTGGAGCGTTGTGCATCAATTTGAGTCTTCGGAAGGGCGTGGAATGCCGGTTATGGAACTTCGGAGCGAGGTGAGTCTCCTTTCTAACCTTGTAAGAGGGAATTTACCCCATAGGTGAGTTAATTGGTTATGTGCTCCTATGCGTGGGGGCTACGTACGCACAAGGTGACGAGAGTCCGTGCGTAGCTACTAATATGTTTATGTCCGGGTAGTCTAGGACCCAAAAGCATGTTGTACTTAGAAATATTTGTAATCTTATTGGCGGCTTGAATTACTTAAATCACATCGGATTAGCAAGTGAATTTCTAAAAAGATTGAACTTTATTTTCTTGAATTGTTAAAAGAGAATTGGCTTTTCCTTGGATAGTTGTTCCCTGATGAAGTCCTATTTGAACGTGTGTTTCTATGTGTACCTGCGTCGAATGTATGATTCGCGAGCGGGGTAATAGCTGCATCTATGGTTCGCGCCATTCGACCCTCTGGCAGTGTACAGTTTAAATATTATTGGATCGGGCCGTACGACCGCGACATGATTTGCGCATGCTTGTATTGCTTGCCTTGGAATTTGTTGAAGTGATATTGTTGTTCACAGATTGGGAATAAATGTATAAATAATAAATAAAGAGAAGGATTTGGGAATTTCCTACGAAAGAAAGAATCGTTTACTTGCTTCACTTTATTGAATTACAATCATGCCTATATAAATCCTCAATTTATTGTATTATTGATTTACCATTATTGGACCATTAGTATGTGTCGAAGTCACCATCTCGTCTCTACTTCTTCGAGATTAGGCGGGATACTTACTGGGTACACGTTGTTTCGTACTCATACTACAGTTGCTGTGCATTTTTGTTGCACGCGCACATGCATCTCTAGTGGCCTAGTGGGCGTAGCAGCATAGTTGATACGGAGACTTAGGTGAGCTACACTTCCCGAGGAGACCCGCAGCCAGCAAAGTCTCTTTCAGATTACTTTATTTAATTTCTGTCCACCTTGTATTCTGGACAGTTACTGTATTTGATTTCATTCCTAGTAAATGCTCATGCACTTGTGACACCGGATTCTGGGATGATTATTGGGTATCTTATATTTATTTTCAAACATTTTTTTATTTACCTTGAAGTGATAATCTTTTTTTCTAGCAGAACTTAAGGAAGATCATAGCTTTCAAAATTATTAAAACGAGAAATTAGTTAAGTATTTTGGTTGGCTTGCCTGACAACAGTGTCCGGCGCCATCATGACCTTTAGTGGATTTTGGGTCGTGACATCTAAAGTTTTTTCCAAAAAGTCAAAAATCGACCCCGGGCCCACATGGTCAAAACCCGAGGTTCGAACCAAAACCCGATTACCCATTCACCTACGAACCCAAATATAATTGTTTTGAAATCGGACCTCAAATCGAGGTCCAAATCACCAAAATTTCAAAAACCTGAGTTCTACCCAAAAGACCCAATTTTCCCCATGAAAACCCTTGATTTTGAGTTGAAATCATGTAAAAAGATGGATTAGATTGAAAGAAATGAGTTAGAAATGACTTACAAATGATTTGGAAGAGTAGTTGTCTTTGACAAATCGCCCAAAGGTGTTTAGGTTTTGAAAAGGTTGTTAAAATGGTTGAAATCCCGTCTGAAATTTATTTTAGTAGGTCTCTAATGTCGCAATTGCGACCAGGGTTCGCAATGGCGAACTCTTAAGAAACCTGCTTTCTTCGCATTTGTGATTAGGGGTTCGCATTTGCGAACCCTGAGGATTCCTGTTCACTTCGCATTTGCGAACCTTCTGTCGCATTTGCGACATCACAATTGCGATAAATACGTCGCATTTGCGTCCAAGGCAGCCCAGGCCATCTTCGCATTTGCGATACAAATTTTGCATTTGCGAGCTCGTATTTGCGAGCCAGGCTTCGCAATTGCGAAGCCTGCAGACCTGCAACACAACAGCAATTTCCTAAGTCCAAATTTCACTCTGTGGCCTATTCAAAACTCACCCGAGCCTTCGGGGCTCCAAATCAAACATGCACGCAAGTCCAAAAACATCATACAGACTTGCTCGTGCGATCAAATCATCAAAATAACATCAACAACTATGAATTTAGCATCAAAATCATAGAAAAATATCATGAACTCTTAAGTTCAAAATTTAACAACCGAGGGTCCAATTCACGTCATATCAAGTCTGTTTCTTACCAAATTTTACAGGCTAGACTTAAATCCCATATAAGACCTGTACCGGGCTCCGAAACCAAAATACGGGCCCGATACCATCAGATTCAATTACATTCAAATTTCCAAAAACTCTAAAATTTTCAGTTAAACAATTTTCTTCAAAAATTTATTTCTCGGGCTTGGGACCTCGGAATTCGATTCCGCGCATACGCCCAAGTCCCATATTTTCCTACGGACCCTCCGGGACCGTCAAGTCACGGGTCCGGGTCCGTTTACCCAAAATGTTGACCGAAGTCAACCTAAATTTATTTTAAAAGCAAAATTCATCATTTTTCACAGATTTTCACATAATGGCTTTTCGGATACTCGTCCGGGCTGCGCACGCAGATCGAGGTGAGATAAAAAGGAGGTTTTTTTAGGCCTCGGAACACAAAATTTATTTTTAAAACAAGTGATGACCTTTTGGGTCATCACAGTGATAGAGGAGCTTTGTCCACGCTTCAAGAGGTAACCCGTGAAATCCCGTTTATGCTAGTTATCTAGATTACATGTAATTTTGATACCGGAATTGCTTCCGCTGCATATAATGATCCATCACTTGAATTGATGGTTGTTTGATCATTTATAGCTAAATCAATAAAGGAAGAAACTCTGTCTCATACAGTTCCTCAATCATTACTCCGTATATTCAACTACATTCAGTTTCAGTTCTATAATTTCATCATCTAAATTTTACGACTTATCATGCATTCTTTTCAGTTTTAGCAAGAACATATAGCTTTTAAACATTTAAGAGTTTTATTGATTTTAAAAAAAGAAGAAGGTATTTTCAAGTTTATTCTATTTTTTCCCATCATTTTCAAGTTCTCCAATTGAAACAAGCATGTCTGTTAACTAATAGAAGATAACTTTTTCTTTCTCGTGAGCATAACATAAATTATTCTATTTCTTTAATCAATAGAAATTACTATTACAAGAGCAGAATTCGATAACTACATTTTGACCCATAAATTTTAGTTGATTTTAAAATATTAAATATTATAAAAAAATAAAATGATAAATTTATTTAATGTGAAATCAGCTATAATTTTAATTATTAAATATTTTCTTATTTTAAACCATGTAGGAAGTCTTAATTTTAAAAACTTTAAAATCGATTAATATTTCACCTTATATAAACTCTTTCTTAGAAATACCTTTCAAATCCTAACTTTACGTAACATATGTGAAATATTAAAAAAAAATTATCTTAAATTTAGAAGTTATAAATCTATTAAGATCTTGTCCATATTATTTCATGTTGTATACACTTTATTCTTTCCTTGTTGCATTGAACTCCTTTCCATACCATATTAGTTATTATGTATATTTAAAGCTATTTGTTTGCCGGCGATGATTAATCTATAAAGAATTTTGCCTAAATATCATCATATTATACTATATTATAAGCGTAAATCCCCAAAGTTGAAATTGAATTACCAAAATGTCACGACCCCAAATACCCCGGTTGTGATGGCGCCTATCACAGTACTAGGCAAGCCAACCAAACATTTACCACAACGAAATCTTTTATAAAAATCATTTTTCCTAGTATCGAATAAGTCTCAAATTCGTCATATGAAATAGACGAATAAAATAGAATATGCCGAAAACTAGTACAAAATACCAACACAGCCCAACAAATCCGGTGTCACTGGTCAAGAGCCTCTAAATACAACTCAAAACTGACTGAATAATACATCATAAGTCTGAAATAACAGAGTACTAAGATAGAAAGGAGGAAAGCAGGGCTGCGAACATCGTGCAGCTACCTTGCGATCTCCAAATGATGCTCTGAGAGTACTGGAAGCTCTCACTCAGATGCTCTAGCACCTGGATCTGCACACAAGGTGCAAGGAGTAACGTGAGTACGCCAACTGAGTAAGTAACTAAAGTACACAAGGTCTGAGTGCAGTGATGAGCATTTAAGATCACACATCCTAAAATCTCAACAGAAACATCAAGTCAAAAATCTGCAGTTCAATAATCCATTTACTCGTAAAATCTCCAGTTTAAATCAAAGTCTTTGAAATCATTTACTCAACATTTTCAATAGAGGCTTAGAATAAATGAAGAGTGAAAACAGTAAATATCATAAACAGGCCCCTCGGGCAAGCCTCTCAGTCACTCGTGACTCAGCTCTCGTCACACAGTACTCACTCTCCGCACTCCGGCTCAATAATTAGCTCATAGTAATAATAATAATAATAATAATCGCTGCGGCGTGCAGCCCACTCCAATATATATATATATATAATAATCGTTGCGGCGTGCATCCCGATCCAATATATATAGTCGACTACGCTCACTGGGGGTGTACAGACTCCGGAGAGGCTCCTTCAGCCCAAGCGTCATATCGCTACGGCGCGCAGCCCGATCCAATATATCAGTGCGGCGTGCAGCCCGATCCATATATATATATATATATATATATATATATATATATATATATATATATATATATATATATATATATATATGTCGCTGCGGCATGCATCCCGATCCATAAATATATAATAATATTGTTGCGGCGTGCAGTCCGATCCATATATATGATATAGTCCTCACCATCCGGTCCTCGACCTATCTCTCAGTCATTAACCTCACAGCCACTCGGGCATTTCAGTGAGAATCAAGGAACTTAGCCCAAACAGTTTTTTTTTTTTGAAATTCAAAAGTAGAGTAATGAAACCGGATTTAACAAATAACTGGTAAACATGACTGAGGTTATGCTTTCAAATCAAACAGTATGAGGAAAATCAGTAAAACACCCCTAAGGGTCTAAAGAGTTCGGCACCAAGGTCCCGAACATGTCATTCATCCCAAGTTAACAAAATAATTTCTAGAACACAAGGATATCATATACAATATATCAAAATATGCAACTATACAGTCGCCACCGGATGGACCAAGCCACAATCCCCACGGGTGCACGCCCACACGCCCGTCACCTAGTATGTGCGTCACCTCATTTATCAAAACAGTAAGAAATATCGGGGTTTCGTACCCTCAGTCCAAATATACAATCGTTACTTACCTCAAAACGGATGAAATACTACTCCGCGACTGTGACGACCCAAAGGGTCATCACCTGTTTTCTCTTTCATTCCGTGCTTCCGAGGCCTTGAAAACCTCATTTTTACTTGCCTCGATTTGCGTGCGCAGTCCGGGCACGTAGCCGGAAAGCTTAAATATGAATTCTGTGTAAAAATTTATGAATTTTGATATTATTATGATTAAAGTTGACTTTGGTCAATATTTTGGGTAAACGGACCCGGACCCGGACCCGTGATTTGACGGTCCCGGAGGGTCCGTAGAAAAATATGAGACTCGGGCATATGCCCGGAGTCGAATTCCGAGGTTGAGAGCCCGAGAAATGAATTTTTCTGTGAAATTGTTTTTTTGAAATTTATATGGAAATTTGAAATGAAAATGGATTAGAAAGCGTTGGTATCGGGCCCGTATTTTGGTTCCGGCGCCCGGTACAGGTCTTATATGTGGTTTAAGCGCTTCCTGTGAAATTTGGTTGAAATCGGACGTCATTTGACGTGTTTCGAACCTAAATATCAAAATAATGAAAGTTTATGAAGTTTGAAGAAAAAGTGATGATTTTTGAGGTTTGATTCCTCGTTTATGATGTTATTTTGGCGATTTGATCGCACGGTTAAGTTCGTAGGATGTTGTTGAGTTAGTGTGTGTGATTTGTTAGGAGCCCTGAGGGCTCGGGAGTGTTTTCGGAGGTGTTCGGGGTGGTTTTGAACTTAGTGAAATTGCAGAAAAATCTGCGTAGGTGCTCAGTAAATTCTTTCATCGCGTTCGCGATATCTCCGTGGCGTTCGCGAAGCTTCAGGTTCCTCTCTCCTTCGCGTTCGCATCCCTTCACCGCGATCGCGTAGAGTTATCGAGTTCTGAGGGTCCAGCCATCCTTCCTTCTTCGCGTTCGCGATGGCTGGACCGCGTTCCCCTTCCCATCGCGTTCGCGTAGGCCAAACTCCTTGGACCCCGGTTTTCCTTCTTCATGTTCGCATACTACCCTTCGCGAACGCATAGAGTAACAGCCAGCCTTCTCCGCGAATGCGACCCCTGTGCCGCGAACACGTAGAGTAAAACCCTTCAGTGAATTTTTCTTAAAAACAGAACACTTAACACGGGATTTCTTCATTATTTTCACACGAGCTCTTCTCCTTCACCCTCCATAGACAAGTTTGAAGAACCTCTTCCTCCATAACTTCATAGGTAAGTGTTCCTAACTTCATTCCCTCTTAATTTCTTCAACTAATCACTAATTTCCTAGCCCTAAATCATGAAATCAAAGTAGAAATTAGGGATTTTGGGTAGAGTTAGGGTTTTGAGAATTTTGGGTGATCCAACCTCAATTTGGGGTCGGTTGTGCTGATGCTACACTATGCATCTTTTGCACAGATCCAGGAGCAGCTTTTGGACAGCAGCAGTAGGATTGCCAGGGAGCTGTCTTCAGTCCAGGGACTCACGAGGTAGCCTAGCTGGCATTCGCAGGCCGAAGTCCCTTCTATGTTTTAGTTTGTTTTCTTTGTTTCGAGACAAACAGTATGTAATATCATTTCAGACTTGTTTTTAGTACTCTATAGCAGTCCGTGAGCTAGTGACACCAGACTCGGGGTAGAAATGTGTTTCAACTTCCGCAAATTTTATTTCAGTTATATAGGTTTAAAGTCTTCCGCTTTATTTAAAATGCCTCCGTTTATTTATATTGTTAAAATGTCATCAGTGAAAAGTTTTGAATATTTGGATTGCCTAGCTCCGACAGTAGGCGCCATCACGACTCCCGATGGTGGGAAATCCGGGTCGTGACAAGTTGGTATCAGAGCACTAGGTTACATAGGTCTCACAACTCACGGACAAACTTAGTAGAGTCTAAGGGATCGGTACGGAGACGTCTGTATTTATCCCCCAGAGGCTACGGAGTTAGGAAAATTTCACTTTTGTTCCTTCTTGTCGTGTGATCCTGTTTCTCAAATACTGATTGTCTTTCTACCTTGTTCTTTCGCAGATGGCGAGAACACGTGCTTCCTCTTCTACCGCGCAGCAGCCCGAGCCCCTAGCAACAGCTCCTACTAGGGGCAAAGGGCAAGGCCGAGGCCGCGCCAGAGGCCGAGGCAGGGGCAGAGCTCAGCCCCGAGCGGCAGTCCCAGAGGTGGAGCCTCATGTTGATTATGATGAGGAGGTTCCAGCCCCAGCAACTCCGGTGGGCCCAGCTCAGGTCCCAGAGGGGTTCATAGCCACCCCAGTTCTTCAGGACGCTCTGGTCAGATTGGTAGGCTTTGTGGAGAGCGTCACTAGAGCGGGTTTGCTTCCAGTAGCACCAGCCACTTCTCAGGCTGGAGGAGGAGTTCAGACTCCTGCTACAAGTACTCCGGAGCAGGTAGCTCCCCAGGCTCAGGTTCCAGTGGTTCAGCCAGCTGTGGCGGTTCAGCCAGGTATTGTGACTCAGGCCGTGATGGAGCGGCTATGTCCTCAGATGCTTTGTGGAGGCTTGATAGGTTCTCCAAGCTTTTCACCACCACCTTCAGCGGCACTTCTTCAGAGGATCCATAGGATTTCTTATTCAACTGCCATGAGATCCTTCGGACTATGGGTATTGTGGAGACCAATGGGGTCGACTTCGCCACCTTCCGACTGGCAGGATCCGCCAAGACTTGGTGGAGGGACTATTGTTTATCCAGACCAGCAGGGTCGCCATCATTGACTTGGGACCAGTTTGCATAGTTGTTTTTGGAGAAGTTTCTCCCAGTTACTGAGCGAGAGGCTCTTCGCAGGCAGTTCGAGCGCCTCCAGCAGGCTCTATGACAGTCACACAGTATGAGACTCGGTTCATTGATCTAGCACGCTATGCTGTTGTTATACTCCCCACCGAGAGAGAGAGAGGGTGCGGAGGTTTATTGATGGATTGATTCAGCCGATCCGTCTCCAGATGGCTATGGGAGCTGGTAGTGAGATTTCTTTTCAAGAGGCGGCCAATGCGGCCCGTAGAGTTGAGATGGCTCTTGCACGGGGAGGTGGTCATGGGTCAGACAAGAGACCCCGTCATGCAGGTAGATTCAGTGGTACCTCGTCTGGAGGTGGGGATTCTTATGGTAGAGGCCATCCTCCGAGGCCCTTTCAGTCAGCCCTATAGGTCTCACATGGTACTTCAGGTGGTCGTGGCTCTCAGTCGCAGTCTTCTGACCAGCAGCTTTTCAGTTCACCATCAGCACCTATCAGCGCACCACCACTCCATTATTCTCAGCAGCCGAGGGCTTGTTACACGTGTGGCGACATGAGACACATTGCCAGGTATTGCCCTTGAGCTTCTGACAGCTCTAAGCAGCAGGGTCCTCGTCCTATGATTCAGGCATCAGGTGATCCACAGGCCGCCCAGCCAGCTAGAGGCGGGGGTAGAGGCCACAGAGGTGGAGGTAGATATCATAGAGGTGGAGCTCGGACCGCCAGAGGTAGAGGCCAGCCAGCAGCCGATCGTCCCAGAGATATGGTTCAGGGAGGTGGGGCCCAGCCCCGATGTTATTCTCTTCCAGCCAGGCCAGAGGCTGAGTCTTCAGATGCAGTTATTACAGGTACTATTCTGGTCTGTGATAGGGATGCTTCAGTGCTATTTGACCCTGGGTCTACGTATTCATATGTGTCGTCCTATTTTGCACCCTACCTGGTTTTGCCTAGTGATGCTTTGGGTATTCCTGTTTATGTATTTACACCGGTGGGGGATTCTATAGTGGTCGACCGAGTTCATCGTTCCTGTGTGGTAGTGTTTGAGGGTCTTGAGACCCGTGTTGATCTATTGCTCTTAGACATGGTGGATTTTGATGTTATATTAGGGATGGATTGGTTGTCCCCGTATCATGCTATCTTGGATTGTCATGCCAAGATCGTGACCTTGGCTTTACCAGATTTGCCCCGTTTGGAGTGGCGAGGGACCCCAGGTCATGCCACTCGCAGTGTTATCTCATATGTGAAGGCTCGACGCATGGTCGAGAAGGGGTGTTTAGCTTATCTGGCGTATGTTCGCGATTCCAGCGCAGAGGTCCCTCCTATTGATTCTGTTCCTATTGTTCGGGAGTTCCCCAAGGTTTTCCCTTCAGACCTGCCGGTTATGCCGCCCGACAGGGATATTGATTTCTGTATTGATCTGGCTCCGGGCACGCAGCCCATTTCTATCCCGCCATATCGCATGACCCCGCCAGAGTTGAAAGAGTTAAAGGATCAGTTGCAGGACTTGCTAGAGAAGGGATTTATCAGGCCTAGTATTTCTCCTTGGGGTGCGCCGGTGTTATTTGTGAAGAAAAAGGATGGTTCGATGAGGATGTGCATTGATTACCGGCAATTGAACAAAGAGACGATAAAGAACAAGTATCCACTGCCGAGGATTGACGATTTGTTCGACCAGCTTCAGGGTGCAAGGGTATTTTCAAAGATAGACTTGAGATCTAGCTACCACCAGCTGAGGATTAGGGCATCCGATGTCCCTAAGACAGCATTCCGCACTCGGTATGGGCATTATGAGTTTTTGGTCATGTCATTTGGGTTGACCAATGCCCCAACAGCATTTATGGAGTTGATGAACCGAGTGTTCAGGCCATATTTGGACATGTTCGTGATAGTCTTTATTGATGATATTTTGGTGTACTCCCGCAGCCAGGAGGAGCACGAGCAACACCTCAGAGTGGTTCTTCAGACTCTGAAGGATAGCCAGTTATATGCTAAGTTCTTGAAGTGCGAGTTCTGGTTGAGTTCGATTGCACTTCTGGGTTACGTCGTGTTAGCAGAGGGTATTCAGGTGGACCCGAAAAAGATAGAGGCAGTCAAGAACTGGCCTCGACCAGCATCAGCTACAGAGATTCGGAGTTTCTTGGGGTTAGCATGCTATTACTGTCGGTTCGTGGAGGGTTTTCATCTATTGCAGCCTCAATGAGCAGATTGACCCAGAAGGGTGCCCAGTTCAGATGGTCAGAAGAGTGTGAGGTGAGCTTTCAGAAGCTCAAGACAGCTCTGACTACGGCACCGATATTGGTTTTGCTCACAGGCTCAGGGCCTTATACAGTTTATTGTAATGCTTCCTGTATTGGGCTTGGTGCAGTATTGATGCAGGACGACAGAGTCATTGCTTATGCTTCGAGGCAATTGAAGATCCACGAGAAGAATTATCCAGTTCATGACCTACAGTTGGCAGCCATTGTTCATGCTTTGAAGATTTGGAGGCATTACCTATATGGTGTGACGTGTGAGGTGTACACTGATCACAAGAGTCTTCAGTACTTGTTCAAGCAGAAGGAGTTGAACTTGAGGCAGAGGAGGTGGTTGGAGCTATTGAAAGATTATGATGTTACTATTTTGTATCACCCGGGGAGAGCCAATGTGGTGGCCGATGCATTGAGTAGGAAGTCCGCCAGCATGGGTAGTCTTGCTTATATTCCGGTCAGCAAGAGACCGCTTGCTTTGGACATTCAGGCCTTGGGCAATCGATTTGTGAGGACATTTCTGAGCCTAGTAGAGTGTTAGCTTGCACGGTCGCTCGTCCTTCATTATTGGAGCGTATCCGTGATCGGCAGTTTGATGATCACCCATTTGTGTGTCCTAAGAGACACAGTGCAGCATGGAGGTGTCACGAAGGTGACCTTAGATGGTGATGGTATTTTGAGATTGCAGAGGCGAGTTTGTATGCCCAATGTCGATGGGATTCGAGAGTTGATCCTAGCGGAGGCCCATAGTTCTCGGTATTCTATTCACCCGGGCATCGCGAAGATGTATCAGGACTTGCAGCAGCATTATTGGTGGCGTAGGATGAAGAAAGATATTGTTGCATATGTGGCTCGATATTTGAACTGTCAGCAGGTTAAGTGTGAGCATCAGAGGCCTGGCGGTTTGTTTCAGAGGATTGAGCTTCCCGAGTGGAAGTGGGAGAGGATTACCATGGACTTCGTTACCGAACTTCCGTTGACTCGGAAGAAGTTCGATGCAATATGTGTTATTGTTGATAGGCTGACCAAGTCAGCACATTTCATTCCTGTGGCAGTCTCCTATTCATCCGAGAGATTAGCTGAGATTTATATCCGGGAGATTGTTCGCCTTCATGGTGTGCCGGTATCTATCATTTCGGATCGGGGTACGCAGTTTACCTCGCATTTCTGGGGTGCAGTTCAACGAGAGTTGGCACACGGGTAGAGTTGAGCACATCGTTCCATCCTCAGACGGACGGTCAGTTCGAGCGGACTATTAAGATATTGGAGGATATGCTCCGAGCCTGTGTCATTGATTTTGGAGGCTCGTGGGACCAGTTTTTGCCTTTAGCAGAGTTCGCCTACAACAACAGCTACCAGTCCAGCATTCAGATGGCTCTATATGAGGCGTTGTATGGTAGGCGATGTCGGTCTCCAGTGGGATGGTTTGAGCCGGGAGAGGCTCGGTTATTGGGTACCGATTTAGTTCATGAGGCCTTGGATAAGGTCAAGATCATTCAGGACAGACTTCGTTCGGCTCAGTCGCGGCAAAAGAGTTATGCAGATCGTAAGGTTCGGGATGTAGCTTTCATGGTTGGTGAGCGGGTCCTGCTCCGATGTGTCGCCTATGAAGGGCGTGATGAGATTTGGGAAGAAGGGCAAGCTTAGCCCTAGGTTCATTGGTCCATTCGAGATTCTCGATCGTGTGGGAGAGGTGGCTTACAGACTTGCCTTGCCGCCCAACTTGTCAACCGTGCATCCAGTGTTTCATGTGTCCATGCTTCAGAGGTATCACGGTGATCCAGCCCACGTATTAGATTTCAGCACTGTCCAGTTGGACAAGGATCTGTCTTATGAGGAGGAGCCGATAGCTATTCTAGACCGACAGGTTCGACAGTTGAGGTCGAAGAGTTTTCCTTCAGTGCATGTCCAGTGGAGAGGTCAGCCTCCTGAGGCATCGACCTGGGAGTCCGAGTCTGATATGCGGAGCCTTTATCCTCATCTATTTCCCGACTTAGGTGCTTCTTTCTTTTGTCCGTTCGAGGACGAACGGTTGTTTTAGAGGTGGAGAATGTGACGACCCAAAGGGTCATCACCTGTTTTCTCTTTCATTCCGTGCTTCCGAGGCCTTTAAAACCTCATTTTTACTTGCCTCGATTTGCATGCGCAGTCCGGGCGCGTAGCCAGAAAGCTTATATGTTAAATTCTGTGAAAAAAATTTCAAAATGTGGCTTTAAAATGATTAAAGTTGACTTGGGTCAACATTTTGGGTAAACCGACCCGGACCCATAATTGGACGGTCCCCGAGGGTCCGTAGAAAAATATGGGACTCGGGCGTATGCCCGAAATCGAAATCCGAGGTCCCGAGCCCGAGAAATGAATTTTTAAAAGAAATTGTTTTTCTAAAATTTATTTTGAAATTTGAAATGAAAATGGATTAGGAAGCGTTGGTATCGGGCCCGTATTTTGGTTCCGGCGCCCGGTACAGATCTTATATGTGGTTTAAGCGCTTCCTGTGAAATTTGGTTGAAATCGGACGTCATTTGACGTGTTTCGGACCTAAAACTCTAAGTTTTAAAGTTTATGAAGTTTGATAAAAAAGTGATAATTTTGAGGTTTGATTCCTTGTTTATGATGTTATTTTGGCGTTTTAATCGCATGGTTAAGTTCGTAGGATGTTGTTGAGTTAGTGTGTGTGTTTGGTTAGGAGCCCCGAGGGCTCGGAGTGATTCGGAGGTGGTTCGGGATGGTTTGAACTTAGGGAAAAGTTGCAGAAAATTAGCTGTTGCCTGTGCCCAGAAGCCTTCTATGCGATCGCACTCCCCTCCCCGCGATCGCATAGCATAAAAACCACCCTCATCTTGTCCTTCTATGCGATCACATTTCATTAAAACCCAGCCCCTACCTTTTCTTCTATGCGATCGCAACCTCGCCTCCGCGAACGAAGTGCATAGCCAGCCTCACCCTATGCGATCGCAATCCCTCTTCCGCGATCGCATAGGGCAATTTCGCCCAGTGATTTTAAATACCAAAAACACAGAACAGTGACGGGAAAAATTCCACAAAACACACGAGCTCTTCTTCTCTACAGCCCCTAGGCGATTTTTAGAGCACTTCTTCACCAAATATTCTTGGGTAAGTATTATCTAACTCGTTTTCTTCATTTTCTATCATCATCCATTGGAATCCTAGGCCTAAAACATGTAATCTAGGGTTGAAATTGGGGGAAATGGGTAGAGTTAGGGCTTTTCTATTTCTTCGATTTAGACCTCGTTTTGGGGTCGAATTTGAAAACAAATTATATATTCGGGCTCGTGGGGGAATGGACGTTATGGAATTGGTCCGAGCCTCGTGTTTTGACCACGTGGGCCTGGGGGCGTTTTGGAAATTTTTGAGTAAAACTTTGGAAAATTTATTTTTATGCATCCTAATTGGTTCAATTAGCATTTGTTGATACATTCATGTAATTTGTGACTAGATTCGAGCGGTTTGGTGGTGAATTCGAGGGGTAAAGCTATACTAGAGGCTTGAGTTGAGTTTGGAGCATTCGAGGTAAGTGTTTGGTCTAACTTTGGCATGAGGGAATAGGAGTAGATCCTTATTTGTTAATTGCTATTTGTTGAGTACGGTGTATAGGCATGGTGACGAGTATCTATACACTGGTGTCGAGCATGACCGTGAGTCT